>NW_027596380.1:0-277500 GCF_964194155.1 Cetorhinus maximus
AGCCAAGTCCCCCCTTGGAGAGGGCCACCCGTTCAGTTACAGGCCTGGAAACTACATCTTCAGCAGTGCCACGACTCACTGGAGACAGTGCGCTGTAATATCGACTCACTGGGATAGTGCGCTGTAATATCGACTCACTGGGGATATCGCGCTGTAATATCGACTCACTGGGGATAGCGCGCTGTAATATCGACTCACTGGGGAGAGCGCGCTATAATATCGACTCACTGGGGATATCGCACTGTAATATCGACTCACTGGGGATAGCGCGCTGTAATATCGACTCACTGGGGATACGCACTGTAATATCGACTCACTGGGGATATCGCGCTGTAATGTCGACTCACTGGGGATAGCGCGCTGTAATATCGACTCACTGGGGAGAGCGCGCTATAATATCGACTCACTGGGGAGAGCGCGCTGTAATATCGACTCACTGGGGATAGCGCGCTGTAATATCGACTCACTGGGGAGAGCGCGCTGTAATATCGACTCACTGGGGAGAGCGCGCTGTAATATCGACTCACTGGGGATAGCGCGCTGTAATATCGACTCACTGGGGATAGCGCGCTGTAATATCGACTCACTGGGGATAGTGCGCTGTAATATCGACTCACTGGGGATAGCGCGCTGTAATATCGACTCACTGGGGAGAGCGCGCTGTAATGTCAACTCACTGTGGATAGCGCGCTGTAATATCGAATCACTGGGGATATCGCGCTGTAATATCGACTCACTGGGGATAGTGCGCTATAATATCGACTCACTGGGGATAGCGCACTGTAATATCGACTCACTGGGGAGATCGTGCTGTAATATCAACTCACTGTGGATAGCGTGCTGTAATATCGAATCACTGGGGATAGTGCGCTTTAATATCGACTCACTGGGGATAGCGTGCTGTAATATCGACTCACTGGGGATAGCGCGCTCTAATATCGACTCACTGGGGATAGCGCGCTGTCATATCGACTCACTGGGGAGAGCGCGCTGTAATATCGACTCACTGGGGATAGCGCGCTGTAATATCGACTCACTGGGGAGAGCGCACTGTAATATCGACTCACTGGGGAGATCGTGCTGTAATATCAACTCACTGCGGATAGTGCGCTCTAATATCGACTCACTGGGGAGAGCGCGCTGTAATATCAACTCACTGTGGATAGCGCGCTGTAATATCGAATCACTGGGGATATCGCGCTGTAATATCGACTCACTGTGGATAGCGTGCTGTAATATCGAATCACTGGGGACATCGCGCTGTAATATCGACTCACTGGGGATAGCGTGCTGTAATATCGACTCACTGGGGATAGTGCGCTGTAATATCAACTCACTGGGGATAGTGCACTTTAATATCGACTCACTGGGGATATCGCGCTGTAATATCGACTCACTGGAGATATCGCGCTGTAATATCGACTCACTGGGGATATCGTGCTGTACTATCGACTCACTGAGGATAGCGCGCTGTAATATCGACTCACTGGAGATAGCGCGCTGTAATATCGACTCACTGGGGATAGCGCGCTGTAATATCAACTCACTGTGGATAGCGCGCTGTAATATCGACTCACTGGGGATAGCGCGCTGTAATATCGACTCACTGGGGATAGCGCGCTGTAATATCAACTCACTGTGGATAGCGCGCTGTAATATCGACTCACTGGGGATAGCGTGCTATAATATCGACTCACTGTGGATAGCGCGCTGTAATATCGACTCACTGGGGATAGCGTGCTATAATATCAGCCCCTGTTCCCTGAGCCATGACAAGTGTGAAAATGTTTGAACAAACCACCAGATTGCCCCAATTCTACCTAACTTTTTAATTTAGATTAATAGAATATGGGCACCTGGTTTGTAAACTTAATAAGTAAATAACTGTTTATTGATCAAACTGTCGTTAACCAGTGGTAAAAGAAAGAAATACGAACTGCTAATTTGTAACACTGTAACTTAAACTCTACGCCCTTCTTAAATCCCTGTACTCACTCACACACACACAATACACAGACACACACACACACACACACAAGACATACAGACACACACATACACAAACACACACACACAAGACACACGCACACACACACACACAAGACACACGCACACACACACACACACACAAGACACACACATATACACACACAAGACACCCAGAAACACACATAAACACACACACACAAAACACACGCACACACACAAGACACATGCAGACACACACACACGACACACAGACACACACATACACACACACACACACACACAAGACACACAGACATACACATACACACACACACACAAACACAAGACATACAGACACACACATACACACACACACAATACACACAGACACACATACACACACAAGACACACACACACACACAAGACACACACATATAAGACACATACACACACACACAAGACACATATACACACACACATGCACACACACACACACACATAAGACACACAGACACACACAAGACACACACACAAGACACATATACACACACACCCAATACACATACACACACATACAAGACACATACACACACACACACAAGACACATATACACACACACATGCACACACACACACACATAAGACACACAGACACGCACAAGACACACACACAAGACGCATACACACACACACAAGACACATATACACACACACATGCACACACACACACACAAGACATGCAGACACACGCAAGACACACACACAAGGCACATACACACACACACACAAGTCACATACATACACACACACACATACACATACACACACACACACATACAGGCACACAGACACACACAAGACACACACACAAGACACATACATACACACACACACACAAGACACATATACACACACACATGCACACACGCACACAAGACACGCAGACACACACAAGACACACACACAAGACACATACACACACACACCCAATACACATACACACACACACAAGACACATACACACACACAGATACACATACACACACATACACACACACAGACATATACACACATGCGCACACACACACACACACACACACAAGACACACGCACACACACACACACATGAAACACAGACACACACACACACACACACACAAGAAACACAGACACACACATACACACACATACACACACACACACAAGACACACAGACACACACATACACTCACACAAGACACACACAAACACACGCACACACACAAGACACACACACACACGCAAGACACACAGACACACATACACTCACACACACACACAAGACACACGCACACACAAGACACATACACACACGCAAGACACACAGACACACATACACTCACACACACACACAAGACACACGCACACACAAGACACATACACGCACACACAAATCACACAGACACACACAAGACACATACACACACACACAGACAAGACACATACACACACACACAAAACACACAGACACACACACACACAAGACACATGCACACACAAGACACATACACACACACACAGACAAGACACATACACACACACACAAAACACACAGACACACACACACACAAGACACATGCACACACAAGACACATACACACACACACACAAGACACACAGACACACACAAGACACACACACGACACATATACGCACACACATACACACACAAGACACACACAAGACACACACAAGACACATATACACACACACATGCACACACACACACACACACAATACACACAGACACACACAAGACACACACACACAAGACACAGACACACACACACGCACACACAAGAGACATACATACACACACACACATATACATAAACACACACACACATAGAGACACACATACATACACACACACACACACACACAAGACACACAAAAGCATGGATTTTAAGGGTGGATAAAACAGTTCAATAACACCAATTCCAGAGTACAGGATTCGATGGGTTGATTTTGATCGATGTCTCCCAAATTCCTTTCAGTTCTTGTTGATGACACGAGGTGGTCTTCCAGCACTTTCAGTATTTAGTTCACTGGTTGAGAACTTGCCTTTCAGTGTCCCTTACAGTGATTTTCCTCATTGCCTCTTGACGGGGGTTTTCAGAGACACCAGTTTATAGGGATATGAGGAGAAAAAAAAAGTTAGCTATTATTGTGAAATTATTGGCATCTTCCACACACAGGAGAAAGAGGTTTTCGATCTTGTTCCTTTCAGGTTAGGAGCTATTCCGCTGCTCTAAATTCACACAAACCCTGGTCATCTGGTCAGGAGCCAATTAAAATGTTGTTGTCAGGCAGCTCCATTGGTTCAGGACTCATTTCTGGCACCATCCTGTCTTTCATGGCACACTCTGTTCCAGAACTGCGACATTGTAGATATTTCTCATCCTGTTCCAGTGGACATGTCCTTCAAACTGCAGCCATTGTAATTTCAAATCCACAGTCCAACAGAAATAAAAAGATATGTTCCTTACAGCAGCTCGATGGGTTGTTCAATCCTAGTGAGTGGATGGCTTTTGTTGTAGTGCCTCTGTGGCTCCATCTCAGAGACTCAGAGAGGTGAGCAGCGACTCTTCAAGGGATATCCCTGGTTCCTTAGAATCCAGCCGCAGACTTTGGGGGTTAGAAAGACGAGCTGCAGCAGCCTGAACCAGCGGATGATGAAGGGGTCATGGCAGAACTTAAGAACATAATAAAAAGGGGCAGGAGTAGGAGGCCATTCAGCCCTTCCAGCCCACTCCTCCATTCAATGCGATCGTGGCTGATCTTCTACTTCAACAACATTTCCCTGCGCTATCCCCATATCGTTTGATGTTTTTAATATGTAGAAATCTATCGATCTCGGCCTTGAACATACTCAATGACTGAGCCTCCACAGTCCTCTGGGACAGAGCATTCCAAAGATTCCAAAGTGAGGAAATTCTTCCTCATCTCAGTCCGAAATGGCCTGCCCATTATTCTGAGACTGTGTCCCTGGTTCTAGGCCGCCCCATCCCAGCCAGGGGAAATATCCTTTCTGCATCTACCCTGTCGAGCCCTGTAAGAATTTGATATGTTTGAATGAGATCACCTCTCATTCTTATAAACTCCAGAGAATAATCACAGAATCACAGTGCAGAAGAGGCCCTTCAGCCCATCGAATAATGTCCCAATCTATTTAATCTTTCCTCATAGAACAGTCCCTCCATCCCAGGAATTAATTTAATGAACCTTCGGGGCACCCCCTCTATAGCAAGTATATCTTTCCTGAGGTAAAGAGACAAAAACTGTACACAACACTCCAGGTGCGGTCTCACCAAAGCTGTATATAATTGCAGTAAGACTTCTTTACTCCTGTACTCAAAATCCTCTTGTAATGAAGACCAATAATAATATTTGCCTTCTTAATTGCTTGCTGTACCTGCATTTTAGATTTCAGTGACTCATATACAAGGACACCCAAGTCCCTTTTAAGTTCAACACTTCCCAGCCTCTCACCATTTATGAAGTACTCTGTATTTCTGTTTTTCCTGCCAAAGTGGATAACCTCACATTTCTCCACATTGTGTTCCATCTGTCAAATTTTTCCCAAATCCCCAAATCTCTCCAAATCCCCTCGAAGTACCTTTGCATCCTCCTCACAACTCACACTCCCAACTAGTTCTGTGTCATCTGCAAACTTGGAAATGTTACATTTAATCCCCACGTCCAAATCATTGATATAAATTGTGAATAGCTGGGGCCCAAGTACTGATCCTTGTGATACCCCACTAGTCACAGTCTGCCAAAGCGGGAATAACCCGTTTATCCCTACTCTCTGTTTTCTGCCTGTTGACCAATCCTTAATCCATGCCAGTATACTCCTCCCAATCCCAAGTGCTTGAATTTTGTTTACAAACTTCCTGTGTAGAATCTTATCAAAAGCCTTCTAAAAACCCAAATACACCACATCTACCAGTTCCTCCTATTTATTCTGCTAGTTAAATCCTCAAAAAAACTCTAACATGAGTTAACATTTTGTTAAACATAATTTCACTTTCAAAATCCATGTTGACTCTTCCCAATTCTACCATTATCTTCTAATTGTCCTGTTATTACATCATTTATTTTAGATTCAAGTATTTTCCTTACTACCGATGTCAGGCTAACAGATGCAAAGTATTCATTTAACACCTTCTGCTATTTTTCCAGCCTCCATGTGCAAGTCCTTTTTTTTATCCCTAATTGATCCTATTCTTTCTTTTACCACCCTTTTATTATTTATATGCTTATAGAAGACATTGAGATTCCCTTTTATATTAGCTGCCAGTCTCTCTTCATGCTCTCTCCCTGCTTTTCTTATTAGTTTCTTCACTTCCCCTCTGGTCCTTCTATATTCAGCCTGATTCTCCATTGTAATTTTTACCTGACATCTGTTGTGTGGGCGCTTCTTCCTTTTCATCTTCACCTCTATCTCTCTTATCATCCAGGGTGCTCTGGATTTATTTGTCCTACCTTTCCCTTTCAAGGGAATATACCTTGACATTGCCTGCAATACTTTTTCGTTGAAGGTAGCCCATTGTTCAGCCACCTTCTTTTCTGCCAACATTTGATTCCAACTCACTCAACTCAGATGCATTCTCATCCCATCAAAGTTGGTTTTCTCCCAAATAAATCTCCCTGCTCTGGATTGTTCCTTGTCCTTTCCCATGGCCAACCTAAACCTTATAATACAATGGTCACTGTCCGCTATAAATGCTCTCCCACTGATATTTGATCCACTTTGTCCAACTCATTCACCAGAACCAGGACCATCAGTGCCTGCCCTCTCATTGGACTGGAAACATACTGCTGCAGAAAATTATCCTGAACACATTCCAGGAACTCTCGCCCCTCTTGTCCCTTTGCACTATTCCTATCCCAGTCTAAATTTGGATAATTGAAGTCCCCCATTATAATTGCTCCATAATTCTTGCACCTCTCTGTAATTTCACCTCCCTTCCACTAGTTGATGGCCTGTATACTACACCAATCAATGTTATTGCGCCTTTTTCATCCCTTACCTGTAGCCAGAGAGATTCTATCCTTGATCCCTCTGGAACACCCTCTCTCTCCAGTACTGCAATGCCATCTTTAATCAATACTGGCACACTTTCCCCATCACCCCCACCCCTCCCTTTTCTTCCTTTCCTGTCTCTCTTAAACACCTTGTACCCAGGAATATTTATTGCCCAGTCCTGCCCTTCTTTGAACCAGGTCTCTGCCATGGTAACAATATCATAATTCCATTTCTCAACCTGTGCCTGTAGTTCACCAACCTTATTAAGCACACTCCATGCATTCACATACACGCACATTAACCCTGATGTAGGCTTTACTTTCCCCCTTACTCTAACCCCATCTAATGACTTATTGCCTGCTCTAGTTTTATCAAACTCTCCCAAGTATTCTATTTACCTTGATAATACTCCCTGATATATCCTCCTTATCAGTTAATACTTCTCTGCTTCCCACAACCAGTTTTTCTCCTCTGCCCCTCAGGTTCTCATCTCCCTGCCAACCTAGTTTAAACCCTCCCTGACTGCACTAGCAAACCTCCTCATGAGGACATTAGTCCCAGTCCTGTTCAGGTGTAACCCGTCCTTGTACAGATCCCACCTGCCCCAGAACCAATCCCAATGCCTCAGAAATCTAAAGCCCTCCCTCCTTCTCCATTTCTCCAGCCACATGTTGAACTGCTCAATCTTCCTATTCTTATGCTCACTAGCACATGGCACTGGGAGTAATCCTGAGGTTAGTGATCTTTTCCTGCTTTTTAATTCCCTTCCTAACTCCCTAAAATCTGCTTTCAGGACCTCATCCCTTTTCCTACCTATGTCATTGGCCCCAATGTGGACCACAACCTCTGGCTGTTCACTCTCTCCCAAAGGAATGTCCTGCAGTCGCTCTGTGACATCCTGGACCCTGGCACCAGGGAGGCAACATCCCATCCTGGAGTCAAATCTACAGCCGCAGAAACGCCTGTCCGCTCCCTGAACTATGGAACCCCCTATTACTATAACACTTCCACTCTTCCTCTTCCCCTCCTGTGCAGCTGAGTCACAGTCCTCTGAGGAACCATCTCACTCACCAGTATCCAAAATGGAAAAGCGGTTAGAGACCAAGATAACCTCAGGGGATTCCTGCAAGACATGCCTGTTTCTCTTGGGTACTTTGTCGGTCACCCACTCCCTCTCTGACTGTGTGCTTCTTAGCTGTGGTGTGGCCGTCTCTCTAAATGTGCTATCCACATAGCCTTGTGGATAAACACAGTGATTCCAACCACCATTCAAGTTCTGCAAACTGGAGTTCAAGTTTCTGAAGCTGGTGACACTTCCTGCAGAGGTAATCATCAGGGGCAATTTGTGCCTGCATGACTTCCCACATCCCACAGGATGCACATTCCACATGTCTGAACTGCACTGACATACCTTAAAATTTACATAAGGTGTTTACTACAGTATGGAATAATAATAACTCCCCTTTTGCTCATCAATTGTCTCCTCTGTGTTGACTTAAGCAATCTAATGCACCCAAAACAGCACCTCCGTGCAGGCAAGCAACACCGAAGAAGGCCTTTTTTTTTAATGCTAAAAGCAAAATACTGCAGATGCTGGAAATCTGAAACAAAAACAAAAATACCTGGAAAAACTCAGCAGGTCTGACAGCATCTGCGGAGAGAAACACAGTTAACGTTTCGAATCCGAATGACCCTGATGAAGAGTCATACAGACTCGAAACGTTAACTGTGTTCCTCTCCGTAGATGCTGTCAGACCTGCTGAGTTTTATGCTCCCTGATTTAAACTTCTAACCAGTTTCAGTCAGTTATCTCATTAACTAGCTGCAACTCAAAGGAGAGCCTGTAAATCCCTGTTTAAAGATGGAATAAAACTCAACTTCTACCAACCCAAAAAGCAACTTTTGCTTAATTGCTAAGTTAAAGAAAAGACTAGATTTTAGATAGAAATTAACCCTTAAATTAAACTAACCCTTAAAATTAACCCTTAAACCTTGCTCACTCACCAAACTCCAATTTAAGTAACTCTAATGCAGACTTCCATCTGATCTTAAAATGCAATTCTTGATTTCTTCTGTTAGCCACGATTGGAACACTTTCTTTGCTGGTTTTTTTACTCATTAAAGGAATGTATTTTTGTTATAAACTATGTATTAGTTCATTGTCTATCTACCGTCATACCTTTTAACATAGTTTCCCAAACTACCATAGTCAATTTGACCTTCATTCCCTCATAGTTTCCCTTGTTTATTTTAAGGCCCTGTCTCTGATTGAACAACATCACTTTCATGCTTAATGTAAAATTCTATCATATTGTGCTCACTCTTTTCTAAAGGCTCCTTTACAACAAGATTATTAATTAGCCCTGTTTCATTGCACAATACTAGATCCAAAATAGCCCATTCCCTAGTTAATTCCTCAACATGCTCCTCTAGAAAACCATCTTACATATTTTCCAAGAATTAATACTAATTAAGTACGAATTAAAACCTCAGTACTAATTAGGTTTACCCAGTCTATATGTAGATTGAAATCCCCCGTGATTACTGTATTACCCTTACTATGCGCACCTTTAATTTCCTGATGCATCCTGCGATTTACTTTACCACCTGCTGTTTGGTGACCTATAAACAACTCCTGCCAATGGTTTCTGGCCCGCGCTGTTTCTTAGTTCCACTCAAACTGATTCCTTGGTCGGGATTTTTACTGCCCGCTGGTGTCAGGTGTGTTAGATGGCGTGGGAGGACAATATGGTGTGATTGGTTTCACAACGGTGTGAAACCAGTTTGCAATTATCCACTCAGCCCGCTGTTGGTGGGACAGGTTCCCCGCCATCGGACTTTGGGAACCTCATTGCAATACATCAGCATATCATTATAAGGCCAGCCCGCCAGACTCATCCCCGCCCCCCACCCGCCGCTGGATTCTCTGCCCATGCCAATGTGTTCCACAACGGCACATAAGCGACGTGCACCTGGTGAGCTGCACTTTGCTCAGGACTTTGAGGTTTGTTTGCCTATCTTGCTTCGGGCAGCATTCGCAGTCACCAGCGCCAGGCTTCACAGGCAGCACCACATCACTTTTAGGAGGGGTCATGGGCACCTACCAGACCAGCCGTACATGGATGGTTTCTCAATGGCTGTAGGGCAAGGGCTTGCTTGGGGAAGGTGGTGGTGAGCTGCCTTCTTGAACTGCTGCAGTCCATGTGGTGTAGGTACACCCACAGTGCTGTTAGGAAGGGAGTTCCAGGATTTTGACCCAGCGACAGTGAAGGAACGGTGATATATTTCCATGTGAGGATGGTGAGTGACTTGGTGGGGAACTTCCAGGTGGTGGTGTTCCCATCTATCTGCTGCCCTTGTCCTTCTAGATGGTAGCAGTTGTGGGTTTGGAAGGTGGTGTCTAAGGAGCCTTGGTGAATTCCTGCAGTGCATCTTGTAGATGGTACACACACTGCTGCTACCGTGCGTCGGTGGTGGAGGGAGTGAATGGTTGTGGATGTGGTGCCCATCAAGTGGGCTGCTTTGTCCTGGACGGTGTCGAGCTTCTTGAGTGTTGTGGGAGCTGTACTCATCCAGGCAAGTGGGGAATATTCCATCACACTCCTGACTTGTGCCTTGTAGATGGTGGACAGGCTTTGGGGAGTCAGGAGGTGAGTTACTTGTCGCTCGATTCAAAGAACAAAGACCAAAGAACAAAGAAAAGTACAGCACAGGAACAGGCCCTTCGGCCCTCCAAGCCTGCGCCGATCATATTGCCCGTCAACTAAAACATTTTGCACTTCCGGGGTCCGTATCCCTCTATTCCCATCCTATTCATGTATTTGTCAAGCTGCCTCTTAAACACCACTATCGTACCTGCTTCCATCCTCTGGCAGCGAATTCCAGACACTCACTACCATCTGCGTAAAAAACTTGCCCCGCACATCTCCTTTATAGTTTTCTCCTCTCACCTTAAATCTATGTGCCCTCGTAGTTGACTCTTCCACCCTGGGAAAAAGCTTCTGACTATCTACTCTGTCCATGCCACTCATAATTTTGTAAACTTCTATCAAGTCGCCCCTCAATCTTCGTCACTCTAGTGAGAACAATCCGAGTTTCTCCAACCTCTCCTCATAGCCTCTGACCTGCTCTTGGAGCCACAGTATTTATATGTCTAGTCAAGTCCAGTTTCTGGTCAATGGTAACCCCCAGGATGTTGATAGTGGGGGATTCAGTGATGGTAATGCCATTGAACATCAAGGGGCGATGGTTGGATTCTCTCTTGTTGGAGATGCTCATTGCCTGGCGCTTGTGTGGTGTGAATGTTACTTGCCACTTGTCAGCCCAAGCCTGGATATTGTCCAGGTCTTGCTGCATTTGGACATGGGCTGATTCAGTATCTGAGGAGACGCGAATGGTGCTGAACATTGTGCAATCATCAGTGAACATCCCCACTTCTGACCTTATGATGGAAGGAAGGTCATTGATGAAGCAGCTGAAGATGGTTGGGCCGAGGACACTACCCTGAGGAACTCCTGCAGTGATGTCCTGGAGCTGAGAGGATTGACCTCCAACAGCCACAACCATCTTCCTTTGTGCTCGGTATGACTCCAACCAGTGGAGAGTTTTCCCCCTGATTCCCACTGACTCCAGTTTTGTTAGGGCTCCTTGATGCCACACTCGGTCAAATGTTGCCTTGATGTCAAGGGCAGTCACTCTCACCTCACCTCGGGAGTTCAGCTCTTTTGTCCATGTTTGAACCAAGGCTGTAATGAGTTCAAGAGCTGAGTGGCCCTGGCAGAACCCAAACTGGGTGTCAGTGAGCAGGTTATTGCTAAACAAGTGTTGTTCGATAGCACTGTTAATGACCCCTTCATCACTTTACTGATGATCGAGAGTAGACTGATGGGGAGGTAATTGGCCGGGTTGGATTTATCCTTCTTTTTGTGTACAGGACATACCTGGGCAGTTTTCCACATAGCCGGGTAGATGCCAGTGTTGTAGCTGTACTGGAACAGCTTGGCTAGGGGCACAGCAAGTTCTGGAGCACAAGTCTTCAGTACTATTGCCGGAATATTGTCGGGGCCCATAGCCTTTGCAGTATCCAGTGCCTTCAGCTGTTTCTTGATATCATGTGGAGTGAATCGAATTGGCTGAAGACTGGCATCTGTGATGCTGGGGACCTCCGAAGGAGACTGAGATGGATCATCCACTCGGCACTTCTGGCTGAAGATTGTAGCAAATGCTTCAGCCTTATCTTTTGCACTGATGTGCTGGGCTCCTCCATCATTGAGGATGGGGATATTTGTGGAGCCTCCTCTTCCAATGAGTTGTTTAATTGTCCACCGCCATTCATGACTGGATGTGACAGGACTGCAGAGCTTAGATCTGATCCGTTGGTTGTGGAATCGCTTAGCTCTGTCTATCACTTGCTGCTTATGCTGTTTGGCACACAAGTAGTCCTGTGTTATAGCTTCACCAGGTTGACACCTCATTTTTAGGTATACCTGGTGCTGCTCCTGGCATGTCCTCCTGCACTCTTCATTGAACCAGGGTTGATCCCCTGGCTTGATGGTAATGGTAGAGTGGGGGATATGCCGGGCCATGAGGTTACAGATTGTGTTCGAGTACAATTCTGCTGCTGCTGATGGCCCACAGCACCTCATGGATGCCCAGTCTTGAGTTGCTCATTTAGCACGGTGGTAGTGCCACACAACACGATGGAGGGTATCCTCAATGTGAAGGCTGGACTTCGTCTCCACAACGACTGTGCGGTGGTCAATCCTACCGATACTGTCATGGACAGATGCATCTGCGGCAGGCAGGTTGGTGAGGATGGGGTCAAGTATGTTTTTCCCTCTTGTTGGTTCCCTCACCACCTGCCGCAGACCCAGTCTAGCAGCTATGTCCTTTAGGACTCGGCCAGCTCGGTCAGTAGTGGTGCTACCGAGCCACTCTTGGTGATGGACATTGAAGTCCCCCACCCAGAGTACATTCTGTGCCCTTGCCACCCTCAGTGCTTCCTCCAGGTGGTGTTCAACATGGAGGGGCACTGATTCATCAGCTGAGGGAGGGCGGTACGTGGTAATCAGCAGGAGGTTTCCTTGCCCATGTTTGACCTGATGCCATGAGATTTCATGGGGTCCGGAGTTGATGTTGAGGACACCCAGGGCAACTCCCTCCCGACTGTATACCACTGTGCTGCCACCTCTGCTGGGTTTGTCCTGCTGGTGGGACAGGACATACCCAGGGATGGTGCTGGTGGTGTCTGGGACATTATCTGTAAGATATGATTCGGTGAGGATGACTATGTCAGGCTGTTGCTTGACTAGTCTGTGAGACAGCTCTCCCAATTTAGGCACCAGCCCCCAGATCTTCGTAAGGGGTACTTTGCTATTTGTCATTTCTGGTGCTTAGGTTGATGCCGGGTGGTCTGAGTGTCTTGCTAGACCATTTCAGAGGGCATTTAAGAGTCAACCACATTGCCGTGGGTCTGGAGTCACATGTAGGCCAGACCAGGTAAGGACAGCAGATTTCCTTCCCTAAAGGACATTAGTGAACCAGATGGGTTTTTACAACAATCGACAATGGTTTCATGGTCAGCATCAGACTTTTAATCGAGATTTTTATTTAATTCAAATTCCACCATCTGCCTTGGTAGGATTCAAACCTGGGTCCCCAGAGCATTACCCTGGGTCTCTGGGTTACTAGCCCAGTGACAATAACACTACACCATTTGCACAAATGAAGTAATAGGAAGTTGTACTCACTGAGCCTGGAGACCAGGGAGGAAACTCACCAACACCCATAGGCTGAAACTGTAGAAAAAGGAGCAGCTCCTCTTCCTCCCTGTGAACTAAATTCCCCACCTCAGCCAAATTCCCAACCACACACTCTGTCTCCATCTCGCTCTGGGGCAGCCTGGTGTCTGGTTGCCCCTTCCTGGCATCTCCTGACAAACTGAGTGCAAACATGAGGAAGCTCTTGTAATAGCCACAGACCAGCTGACCATTGAGGGAGTGGAAGCTGTGAATGGATAAAACCCGGTACCTTGATGGTCACTTGGGTTCAATCAATGATGCCTGAACCTGGGGGAATCCAGTGATGGAGGGGAAATCCATTGCCCTCTGTCCCCACCAGATTGTGTCTGTCACGATTTGAATGGACTGTCCATCTCTTACAAGCAGGGCTTCAGTGACCAGCGAGATCTGGTGGGGTGCAGCCATTTGCAAAATACCACCAAAACCCACAACTAGGAGGGAGCCAGAGAACAAGGTTCAAGGCCACAGCAACCTCGATGGCTGCTGGCAGCAGATGGCAGATGTTGCTGTGAGCTCCCAGCTCCTCCATAATGAGGGTGCGAATCTCAGTCAGCAGCAGCTCTGTAAACCCGACATCCCCAGTGACAGCAGTGGCCAGGGATGGGGCTACAAGCAGCCTGTAGACTTTAAATCCTGGAGTCCAGGACCGGTTGTGGGGGTGGTCTCACGGTGGGGGGTGGGTGGAAACACCAGTAGGAGGCAGACCTCGGGGGAGGGGGTATTTGTGCCTGATGTGAAAAGGGGGCAGTTGGGGGGAAGCCCCTTCAACCCCTCCCCCCATCCTGCCCCAGGCCAGAGCATGGTTACCCCCTGTGAAAGTTGAGAGGGAAGCAGCCCTTGAGTTGCCAGTGATTGGCCGCACAATCATCTTAACTGGGGCAAGGGTGGGTAGGCCAGATTCACCCATCCCCTGTAAACTGTGGGCATATCAGGGCCGTGGCAAAGTCCCCTGGGGAATTGTATCAGTTCCCCCCACCTGTAAACCCCCTGAGAAACCATCAAATTCTGCTCTTGATGCTTGAAACATGTTGTGGGATTTATCAGTCTGCAGTTTTGTAACAGACACACAGATCGTTTATGCAAAAATGTCAAAAACAAAATGTAGCCAAGATCAGTGTTGTAGACCCATCTGGAGTTGTAATGTGCCTTTAAGGGATAGCAGCGTGACATCATTAGAAGGGAAGTGTGTCATGTGATCCAGTCTTAGTTTCATTTTTGCCTTTGAGCAGAGCACTCACTCACACATACACACAGCTGTGATGCTGATACCTTCAGGCTTTCTATCCATGTATAACTGTTCTCATGCGTCCAGTCTTAATAAATGAACCCAGAACGTGTTTACACGATCCCTTATGACTGATTGGTGCTTTTATATCATCATAAATACCTGACACGGAGCAGGGGGTGGCTGTGAGAAGGGGAAACGTGGTTTGTGGGGTGGGTGGAGTAGGTGGAGCTGAGATTTGGATTTGCTGACAGTGGGTTGCGATACGGAGACAAAGTCAATGGTGAGTTTATGGTGTGTCGAGTCTCATGCTGGTCAGGACAGGTTCATACTGGAAATCCATTTGGATGTTATGAATACTCATTAGAATGAAACTTTTTAAAATTACATCCTACCTTCAAGATAGAGTCAGCAGGTGATGAGAATCTAGTGGAACCTGGCTCATCTTCCTCTAAAGGTGACATGTCGCTGTCCCTTTGTGCAGTTGATGTGTTAGGTCAGCGGGTTACCTTGTTGAACTCTGCGGCACGAGGGAGGGGGGCTGGATTGGAAGCTTGGGGCCGGCAAGGGTGATTCAGGGGTGAGGGGGCATCTGCTGTGGTGGGATTGGGAGGTGGGTCTGCGGTACATTATGCCGGGTTTCTGGAATCTCAGTCCAGTGACAATCCCTCTGTGGCACCAGCTCCCCAACACACACTGCCCTCTGACAAAGCTGGGACTAAACAAGTAATCCCGATGTTCACATTAATAAAGGAAAACCAGCGGAATGTGGAATATTTACAAGTGAAATTTAAATCTAAAAAACACCGGTGCCACCTTCGTACTCTCAGGTCTGATGTTAATGATGGTGGAGCCGGGCAGGATAGTTTTGGCCGGGATGAAGAGGCTCCTTGTTTGTCCGGGAGTCTCTTGTGTATCTCTCTGGTCCCTGCTGCATCGTCAGCCGATAGCGGGTTTGAAAAGCTTCCCTCCCATCGCCGTGTGGTCACCTGTGTCCTGTGGGAATCCCGTGGGAATCAGCAAAAAGCGAGAGAGCGGGAGTGGCGCCCATTCCCTGCTCCATCATCAGGAACGACACACCATGGTTAAAATTCCACCCAGTGTGTGGCCAGGATCAACGTGCTTCTGTAAAATCAGACAGAGTGAAGCTGGGATTCCGAGCATGAATACCACAGGCAGAACATTCCGGAAATGGAGAGGGTGGGCACATGACCAGGAAACTACCTGAGTTTCCAGACTCACTTGCCACTCGAAGCAGGGAATGACCTCTCAGCACCAAGGGAGAAAGCAGTGAAAAGAGGAACTTTCATCAAAGTTAAAGAGCCTTGAGTTTATAGGTTGGCGTTTTGCCCGATAGCGACATAAAGTTCAGAAAGCAGAATATGATAAGTGACTGAAGCATTCTGGGAGAAGTCATCGCAGACACCGCGACTCTGGAGGGAATCGAGGAGGACCCACTGTCAAAGAACAGAATAGCCCCAAACATTACATTGCTGTAGCGTTTCCATCCCTCCCTCCTCCTCAAACCTAAAAAAAAGAGAGAGGGAGGGAGAGGCAGTACCTTCAGGAGTGCACCAGATCTGCGAGGGACACTCTTCTGAAAGTGGATTTTTTAAAAAAGCAGCTGATTGGTGAGTAAATCCTGGTGACTTTTTTTTTCAATCTATTAAAGTTATTCATTGTTTAATACTGAGGTAGGAGCTAAAAAAAAAGTATAGAGTAGTACTGCACAAATATAATTAGTCAAGAAACAAGGTTCCTAGCTAACATAAATAAGGCCCCGAGCTAGTGTATTTTTTTTAAGGGAGTAACTAGCTTAATCGAGAGGGACGTCATGGCAGGAGAACTCAGACCCGTGGTATGCTCCTCCTGCAGGATGTGGGAAATGAGGGACGCTCCCAGCGCCCCTGGTGACCATGTGTACGGAAGGTGTGTCCAAATGCAGCTTCTAGCTAACCGGATTTCGGAGCTGGAGCTGCGGGTGGACTAATTGTGGAGCATCCGCGATGCTGAGCAAGTTGTGGATAGCACGTTTAGCGAGATGGGCACACCGCAGGTGAAGATTACACAAGCAGAAAGGGAATGGGTGACCATCAGGAACAGTAAAAGACTCAGGAAGGTAGTGCAGGAGTCCCCTGTGATCATCCCCCTCTCTAACAGATATACCACTTTGGATACTGTCGGGGGGGGAATGGCCTCTCAGGGGAAAGCAGCAACAGCCAAGTTCACAGCACCGTGGGTGGCTCTGCTGCTCAGAGGGGCAGGAGGGAAACAAGTGGCAGGGCTATAGTGATAGGGGATTCAATAGTTAGGGGCACAGACAGACGCTTCTGTGGCCGCAAACGTGAATCAAGGATGGGATGTTGCCTCCCTGGTGCCAGGGTCCAGGATGTCACGGAGCGGCTGCAGGACATTCTGGGGAGGGAAGGTAAACAGTCAGTGGTCGTGGGACACATTGGTACCAACGACATAGGCAAACTAAGGGATGAGGACCTGCAAACTCAGTACAGGAAGTTAGGAGATAAATTAAAATGCAGGACCTCAAATGTAGTAATCTCAAGATTACTCCCAGTTCCACGTGCTAGCGAGAGCAGGAATAAGAGGATAGACCAAATGAACACGTGGCTGGAGAGATGGTGTAGCCGGGAGGGATTCAGATTCTTGAGGCACTGGGACCGGTTCTGGGGAATGTGGGACCTGTACAAACCGGACGGGCTGCACCCAGGCAGAGCTGGGACCAGTGTCCTTGTGGGGGCTTTTGCTAGTTCTGTTGGGGAGTATTTAAACTAGTGTGGGAGGGGGATGGGATCCCAGGAGTAGGATCAGATAGATCAGATTCAGATCAGAAAAATGGAGGTAGAGCATTAGCTAGGGACGTTGTGATAGGGATCAAAAGAAATGCCAAACAATTATAGGCCAGTTAGTCTTACATCGGTGGTGAGCAAATTAGTAGAATCAATCCTGAGAGATAGGATTAACTGTCATGTGGAAAGGCATGGACTAGTCAGGGATGGTCAGCATGGATTTGTTAAAGGAAGGTCTTGCCTCACAAATTTGATTGAATTCTTTGAGGAAGTGAGAAGAAGGGTTGATGAAGGTAGTGCAGTGGATGTTGTGTACATGGATTTTAGCAAGGCATTTGACAAGGTCCCACATGGCAGATTGGTCAGGAAAGTAAAAGCCCATGGGATTCAGGGTAATGTGGCAAACTGGATGAAAGGTTGACTTTGTAACAGGAAACAAAGGGTAATGGTCGATGGATGCCCTTGCGAATGGAAAGTTGTCTCAAGTGGTGTTCCACAGGGCTCGGTGTTGGGATCCTTGCTGTTTGTGTTATATATTAATGATTTGGACGTGAATGTGGGGGGCACGATTGGGAAATTTGCAGATGACACGAAGATTGGCCGAGTGGTGGATAGTGTAGAGGATAGCCATAATCTCCAAAACGATATAGATGGGACTGGATGGGAGTGGACCGGATGGGAGGGGATTGGATGGGAGGGGACTGGATGGGAGGGGATTGGATGGGAGGGGATTGGATGGGAGGGGATTGGATGGGAGGGGACTGGATGGGAGGGGATTGGATGGGAGGGGGCTGGATGGGTGGGGACTGGATGGGAGGAGGCTGGATGGGAGGGGGCTGGATGGGTGGGGACTGGATGGGAGGGGGCTGGATGGGTGGGGACTGGATGGGAGGGGATTGGATGGGAGGGGATTGGATGGGAGGGGGCTGGATGGGAGGGGACTGGATGGGAGGGGGCTGGATGGGAGGGGGCTGGATGGGAGGGGGCTGAATGGGAGGGGACTGGATGGGAGGGGATTGGATGGGAGGGGGCTGGATGGGAAGGAAAGGGATGGGAGGGGGCTGGATGGGAGGGGGCTGGATGGGAAGGAAAGGGATGGGAGGGGGCTGGATGGGAGGGAAAGGGATGGGAGGGGTCTGGATGGGAGGGGGCTGGATGAGTGGGAATTGGATGGGAGGGGATTGGATGGGAGAGGGCTGGATGGGAGATGATTGGATGGGAGGGGATTGGATGGGAGGGGATTGGATGGGAGGGGGCTGGATGGGAGATGATTGGATGGGAGGGGATTGGATGGGAGGGGATTGGATGGGAGGGGATTGGATGGCAGGGGGCTGGTCGGGAGGGGACTGGTTGGGAGGGGTCTGGATCAGACGGGATTGGATGATGTTGTTTCGGGGCATCAGGTTGTCTGTTGTTAAATATTTCTTCCGATTTGAGACATTCGAAATCAATAAATGCTGGGCAGAAAATGGCAACCCGGCCAGTGAGACCCCACATCCCATCAACAACTAGAAGCAAAACTACTTTTGACTGCCCTCCAATAAACCTCAAACTCAAGATGTAAAATTCAATAAAATCCTGGGGAGACCATTGAAGAAATAAAAAATTGCACAATTGCAGAGACTGTGCTGTGTTCTATTTCGACTGTGACTTCCTGCCCAGAACAAAGAGTCAAACCCAAGGCAGGCCTCACACCGACTGTTTCAATATCCCAGACCAGGCCTCACACCGACTGTTTCATTGTCCCAGACCAGGCCTCACGCCGACTGTTTCATTGTCCCAGACCAGGCCTCACGCCGACTGTTTCATTGTCCCAGACCAGGCCTCACGCCGACTGTTTCATTATCCCAGACCAGGCCTCACACCAACTGTTTCATTATCCCAGACCAGGCCTCACGCCGACTGTTTCATTATCCCAGACCAGGCCTCACACCGACTGTTTCATTATCCCAGACCAGGCCTCACACCGACTGTTTCATTATCCCAGACCAGGCCTCACACCGACTGTTTCATTGTCCCAGACCAGGCCTCACGCCGACTGTTTCATTATCCCAGACCAGGCCTCACACCGACTGTTTCATTATCCCAGAACAGGACTCACACCGACTGTTTCATTATCCCAGACGAGGCCCCAGACCGAATGTTTCATTATCCCAGACGAAGTTTCACACTGACTGTTTCATTATCCCAGACGAGGCATCAAACCAACTGTTTCATTGTCCCAGACGAAGTTTCACACCGACTGTTTCATTATCCCAGACCAGGCCTCACACTGACTGTTTCATTATCCCAGACCAGGCCTCACACCGACTGTTTCATTATCCCAGACCAGGCCTCACACCGACTGTTTCATTATCCAGACCAGGCCTCACACCGACTGTTTCGTTATCCCAGACCAGGCCTCACACCAACTGTTTTATTATCCCAGACCAGGCCTCACACCAACTGTTTTATTATCCCAGACCAGGCCTCACACGGACTATTACATTATCTTAGACCAGGACTCAAACTGACTCTGTCATTAACCCAGACCAGGCCTCACACTGACTGTTTCATTATCCCAGACCAGGCCTCACACCGACTGTTTCAGTATCCCAGACCAGGCCTCACACCGACTGTTTCATTGTCCTAGCCCAAGCCTCACAATGACTGTTTCATTATCACAGACCAAGCCTCCCACCGACTGTTTCATTGTCCCAGACCAGGCCTCACACCGACTGTTTCATTGTCCCAGACCAGGCCTCACACCGACTGTTTCATTATCCGAGACCAGGCCTCACACCGACTGTTTCATTGTCCCAGACCAGGCCAAAAACCGAATCTTTCATTATCCCAGACCAGGCCTAAAACCGACTGTTTCATTATCCCAAACCAGGCCTCACACCGACTGTTTCTTTATCCCAGACCAGGCCTCACACTGACAGTTTTATAATCCAAGATCAGGCCTCACACCGACTGTTCCATTATCCCAGACCAGGCCTCACACTGACTGCTTCATTATCCCAGACCAGGCCTCACACCGACTGCTTCATTATTCCAGACCACGCCTCACACCGACTGTTTTATTATCCCAGACCAGGCCTCACACTGACAGTTTTATAATCCAAGATCAGGCCTCACACCAACTGTTTCATTATCCCAGACGAGGCCTCACACCGACTGTTTCATTATCCCAGACGAGGCTTCAAACCGACTGATTCATTATCCCAGACCAGGCCTCACACCGACTGTTTCATTATACCAGACAAGGCCTTACATCGACTGTTTCATTATCCCAGACAAGGCCTCACATCGACTGTTTCATTGTCCCAGACCAGGCCTCACACCGACTGTTTCATTATCTCAGACCAGGCCTCACACCGACTGTTTCATTATCCCAGACCATTCCTCACACTGACTATTTTATAATCCTAGATGATGCCTCACACCAAATATTTCATTATCCCAGACCAGGCCTCACACCGACTGTTTTATTATCCCAGACAAGGCCTCACACCGACTGTTTCATTATCCCAGACAAGGCTTCACATCGACTGTTTCATTATCCCAGTCAAATTTTAACACTGCCTGTTTCATTAACCCAGACGAAATTAAACACTGACTGTTTCATTATCCCAGACCAGGCCTCACACCGACTCTTTCATTATCCCAGACGAAATTTAACACTGACTGTTTCATTATCCCAGACCAGGCCTCCCACCGACTGTTTCATTGTCCCAGAACAGGCCTCACACCGACTGTTTCATTATCCCAGACCAGGCCTTCCACCGACTGTTTCATTGTCCCAGAACAGGCCTCACACCGACTGTTTCATTATCCCAGACCAGGCCTCCCACCGACTGTTTCATTGTCCCAGAACAGGCCTCACATCGACTGTTTCATTATCCCAGACAAGGCCTCACACTGACTGTGTCAGTAACCCAGACCAGGCCTCACACCGACTGTTTCATTGTCCCAGGCCAAGCCTCACAATGACTGTTTCATTATCACAGACCAAGCCTCCCACCGACTGTTTCATTGTCCCAGACCAGGCCTCACACCGACTGTTTCATTATCCCAGACCAGACCTCACACCGACTGTTTCATTATCCCAGACCAGGCCAAAAACCGAATCTTTCATTATCCCAGACCAGGCCTAAAACCGACTGTTTCATTATCCCAAACCAGGCCTCACACCAACTGTTTCTTTATCCCAGACCAGGCCTCACACTGACAGTTTTATAATCCAAGATCAGGCCTCACACCGACTGTTTCATTATCCCAGACCAGGACTTACACCGACTGTTCCATTATCCCAGACCAGGCCTCACACTGACTGCTTCATTATCCCAGACCAGGCCTCACACCGACTGCTTCATTATTCCAGACCAGGCCTCACGCCGACTGTTTCATTATCACAGACAAGGCCTCACACTGGTAGTTTCATTATCCCAGACCAGGCCTCACACTGAATATTTTATTATCCCAGACCAGGCCTCACACCGACTGTTTCATTATCACAGACAAGGCGTCACATCGACTGTTTCGTTATCCCAGTCAAAGTTTAACACTGAGTGTTTCATTAACCCAGACCAGGCCCCACACTGACTATTTAATTATCCCAGACGAAATTTAACACTGACTGTTTCATTATCCCAGAGCAGGTCTCACACCGACTGTTTCATTATCCCAGTCAAAGTTTAACACTGACTGTTTCATTAACCTAGACCAGGCCCCAAACTGACTGTTTCAATATCCCAGACAAGGCCTCACACCGACTGTTTCATTGTCCCAGGCCAAGCCTCACAATGACTGTTTCATTATCCCAGACCAGGCCTCCCACCGACTGTTTCATTGTCCCAGACCAGGCCTCACACCGACTGTTTCATTATTCCAGACCATTCCTCACACTGACTATTTTATAATCCCAGATGATGCCTCACACCAAATATTTAATTATCCCAGACCAGGACTCACACCGATTGTTTCATTATCCCAGTCGAAGTTTAACAGTGACTGCTTCATTAACCCAGACCAGGCCTCACACTGACTGTTTCATTGTCCCAGACCAGGCCTCACACCGACAGTTTCATTGTCCCAGACCAGGCCTCACACCGACTGTTTCATTGTCCCAGACCAGGCCTCACACCGACTGTTTCATTATCCCAGACCAGGCCAAAAACCGAATCTTTCATTATCCCAGACCAGGCCTAAAACCGACTGTTTCATTATCCCAAACCAGGCCTCACACCGACTGTTTCTTTATCCCAGACCAGGCCTCACACTGACAGTTTTATAATCCAAGATCAGGCCTCACACCGACTGTTCCATTATCCCAGACCAGGCCTCACAACGACTGCTTCATTATTCCAGACCAGGCCTCACACTGACAGTTTTATAATCCAAGATCAGGCCTCACACCGACTGTTTCATTATCCCAGACCAGGCCTCACACTGACAGTTTTATAATCCAAGATCAGGCCTCCACCGACTGTTTCATTATCCCACACCAGGTCTCACACCGACACTTTCATTATCCCAGACGAGGCTTCAAACCGACTGTTTCATTATCCCAGACAAGGCCTCACACCGACTGTTTCATTATCACAGACAAGGCCTCACGCCGACTGTATCATTATCCCAGACCAGGCCTCACACCGACTGTTTCATTATCCCAGACCAGGCCTCACACCGACTGTTTCATTATCCAGACCAGGCCTCACACCGACTGTTTCGTTATCCCAGACCAGGCCTCACACCAACTGTTTTATTATCCCAGACCAGGCCTCACACCAACTGTTTTATTATCCCAGACCAGGCCTCACACGGACTATTACATTATCTTAGACCAGGACTCAAACTGACTCTGTCATTAACCCAGACCAGGCCTCACACTGACTGTTTCATTATCCCAGACCAGGCCTCACACCGACTGTTTCAGTATCCCAGACCAGGCCTCACACCGACTGTTTCATTGTCCTAGCCCAAGCCTCACAATGACTGTTTCATTATCACAGACCAAGCCTCCCACCGACTGTTTCATTGTCCCAGACCAGGCCTCACACCGACTGTTTCATTGTCCCAGACCAGGCCAAAAACCGAATCTTTCATTATCCCAGACCAGGCCTAAAACCGACTGTTTCATTATCCCAAACCAGGCCTCACACCGACTGTTTCTTTATCCCAGACCAGGCCTCACACTGACAGTTTTATAATCCAAGATCAGGCCTCACACCGACTGTTCCATTATCCCAGACCAGGCCTCACACTGACTGCTTCATTATCCCAGACCAGGCCTCACACCGACTGCTTCATTATTCCAGACCACGCCTCACACCGACTGTTTCATTGTCCCAGACCAGGCCTCACACCGACTGTTTCATTATCCGAGACCAGGCCTCACACCGACTGTTTCATTGTCCCAGACCAGGCCAAAAACCGAATCTTTCATTATCCCAGACCAGGCCTAAAACCGACTGTTTCATTATCCCAAACCAGGCCTCACACCGACTGTTTCTTTATCCCAGACCAGGCCTCACACTGACAGTTTTATAATCCAAGATCAGGCCTCACACCGACTGTTCCATTATCCCAGACCAGGCCTCACACTGACTGCTTCATTATCCCAGACCAGGCCTCACACCGACTGCTTCATTATTCCAGACCACGCCTCACACCGACTGTTTTATTATCCCAGACCAGGCCTCACACTGACAGTTTTATAATCCAAGATCAGGCCTCACACCAACTGTTTCATTATCCCAGACGAGGCCTCACACCGACTGTTTCATTATCCCAGACGAGGCTTCAAACCGACTGATTCATTATCCCAGACCAGGCCTCACACCGACTGTTTCATTATCCCAGACAAGGCCTTACATCGACTGTTTCATTATCCCAGACAAGGCCTCACATCGACTGTTTCATTGTCCCAGACCAGGCCTCACACCGACTGTTTCATTATCTCAGACCAGGCATCACACCGACTGTTTCATTATCCCAGACCATTCCTCACACTGACTATTTTATAATCCTAGATGATGCCTCACACCAAATATTTCATTATCCCAGACCAGGCCTCACACCGACTGTTTTATTATCCCAGACCAGGCCTCACACCGACTGTTTCATTAACCCAGAGCAGGCCTCACACTGACTGTTTCATTATCCCAGACAAGGCTTCACATCGACTGTTTCATTATCCCAGTCAAATTTTAACACTGCCTGTTTCATTAACCCAGACGAAATTAAACACTGACTGTTTCATTATCCCAGACCAGGCCTCACACCGACTCTTTCATTATCCCAGACGAAATTTAACACTGACTGTTTCATTATCCCAGACCAGGCCTCCCACCGACTGTTTCATTGTCCCAGAACAGGCCTCACACCGACTGTTTCATTATCCCAGACCAGGCCTCCCACCGACTGTTTCATTGTCCCAGAACAGGCCTCACACCGACTGTTTCATTATCCCAAACAAGGCCTCACACCGACGGTTTCTTTATCCCATACAAGGCCTCACACTGACTTTTTTATTATCCAAGATCAGGCCTCACACCGACTGTTTCATTATCCCAGACCAGGCCTCACACCGACTCTTTCATTGTCCCAGGCCAAGCCTCACAATGACTGTTTCATTATCCCAGACCAGGCCTCCCACCGACTGTTTCATTGTCCCAGAACAGGCCTCACACCGACTGTTTCATTATCCCAGACCAGGCCTCCCACCGACTGTTTCATTGTCCCAGAACAGGCCTCACACCGACTGTTTCATTATCCCAAACAAGGCCTCACACCGACGGTTTCTTTATCCCATACAAGGCCTCACACTGACTTTTTTATTATCCAAGATCAGGCCTCACACCGACTGTTTCATTATCCCAGACCAGGCCTCACACTGACTGTTTCATTGTCCCAGGCCAAGCCTCACAATGACTGTTTCATTATCCCAGACCAGGCCTCACACCGACTGCTTCATTATCCCAGACCAGGCCTCACACCGACTGTTTCATTATCCCAGACCAGACCTCACAACGACTGTTTCATTATCCCAGACCAGGCCTCACACTGACAGTTTTATAATCCAAGATCAGGCCTCAAACCGACTGTTTCATTATCCCAGATGAGGCCTCAAACCGACTGTTTCATTATCCCAGACCATTCCTCACACTGACTATTTTATAATCCCAGAGGATGCCTCACACCAAATATTTCATTATCCCAGACCAGGCCTCACACCGACTTGGTAATTATCCCAGACCAGGCATCACACTAACTGTTTCATTGTCCCAGACGAAGTTTCACACTGACTGTTTCATTATCCCAGACAAGGTCTCACACCGACTTGGTAATTAACCCAGACCAGGCCTCACATCGAATGTTTTATTATCCCAGACCAGGCCTCACAATGACTGTTTCATTTTCCCAGACCAGGCCTCACGCCGACTGTTTCATTATCACAGACAAGGCCTCACATCGACTGTTTCATTATCCCAGACCAGGCCTCACACTGACTATTTAATTATCCCAGACGAAATTTAACACTGACTGTTTCATTATCCCAGAGCAGGTCTCACACCGACTGTTTCATTATCCCAGTCAAAGTTTAACACTGACTGTTTCATTAACCTAGACCAGGCCCCAAACTGACTGTTTCAATATCCCAGACAAGGCCTCACACCGACTGTTTCATTGTCCCAGGCCAAGCCTCACAATGACTGTTTCATTATCCCAGACCAGGCCTCCCACCGACTGTTTCATTGTCCCAGACCAGGCCTCACACCGACTGTTTCATTATTCCAGACCATTCCTCACACTGACTATTTTATAATCCCAGATGATGCCTCACACCAAATATTTAATTATCCCAGACCAGGACTCACACCGATTGTTTCATTATCCCAGTCGAAGTTTAACAGTGACTGCTTCATTAACCCAGACCAGGCCTCACACTGACTGTTTCATTGTCCCAGACCAGGCCTCACACCGACAGTTTCATTGTCCCAGACCAGGCCTCACACCGACTGTTTCATTGTCCCAGACCAGGCCTCACACCGACTGTTTCATTATCCCAGACCAGTCCTCACACCGACTGTTTCATTATCCCAGACCAGACCTCACACCGACTGTTTCATTATCCCAGACCAGACCTCACACCGACTGTTTCATTATCCCAGACCAGGCCAAAAACCGAATCTTTCATTATCCCAGACCAGGCCTAAAACCGACTGTTTCATTATCCCAAACCAGGCCTCACACCGACTGTTTCTTTATCCCAGACCAGGCCTCACACTGACAGTTTTATAATCCAAGATCAGGCCTCACACCGACTGTTCCATTATCCCAGACCAGGCCTCACACCGACTGCTTCATTATTCCAGACCAGGCCTCACACTGGTAGTTTCATTAGCCCAGAGAAGGCCTCACACTGGCTGTTTCATTATCCCAAACCAGGCGTCACACGGACTATTACATTATCTTAGACCAGGCCTAAAACTGACTCTGTCATTAATCCAGACCAGGCCTCACACCGACTGTTTCATTATCCCAGACCAGGCCTCACACCGACTGTTTCATTATCCCAGACCAGGCCTCACACCGACTGTTTCATTATCCCAGACCAGGCCTCACACCGACTGTTTCATTATCCCAGACCAGGCCCCACACCGGCTGTTTCATTATCACAGACAAGGCCTCACATCGACTGTTTCATTATCCCAGACCAGGCCTCACACTGAATATTTTATTATCCCAGACCAGGCCTCACACCGACTGTTTCATTATCACAGACAAGGCCTCACATCGACTGTTTCGTTATCCCAGTCAAAGTTTAACACTGAGTGTTTCATTAACCCAGACCAGGCCTCACACTGACAGTTTTATAATCCAAGATCAGGCCTCACACCGACTGTTTCATTGTCCCAGACCAGGCCTCACGCTGACTGTTTCAAAATCCCAGATCGGGAATCACACTGACTGTTTCATTATCTCAGACAAGGCCTCACACTGACTGTATCAGTATCCCAGACCAGGCCTCACAATGACTGTTTCATTATCACAGACCATGCCTCACACCGACTGTTTCATTGTCCCAGACCAGGCATCACACCGACTGTTTCATTATCCCAGACCATTCCTCACACTGACTATTTTATAATCCCAGATGATGCCTCACACCAAATATTTCAGTATCCCAGACCAGGCCTCACACTGACTGTATCAGTATCCCAGACCAGGCCTCACAATGACTGTTTCATTGTCCCAGACCAGGCCTCACACCGACTGTTTCATTGTCCCAGACCAGGCCAAAAACCGAATCTTTCATTAGCACAGACCAGGCCTAAAACCTACTGTTTCATTATCCCAAACAAGGCCTCACACCGACTGTTTCTTTATCCCAGACAAGGCCTCACACTGACATTTTTATTATCCAAGAACAGGCCTCACAACGACTGTTTCATTATCACAGACCAGGCCTCACACTGACGGTTTTATAAGCCAAGATCAGGCCTCAAACCGACTGTTTCATTATCCCAGACCAGGACTTACACCGACTGTTTCATTATCCCAGACAAGGACTCACACCGAATGTTTCATTATCCCAGAGCAAGCCACACACCGACTGTTTCATTATCCAAGGCCAAGCCTCAAACCGACTGTTTCATTATCCCAGGCCAAGCCTCACAACGACTGTTTCATTATCCCAGACAGGGCCTCACATCGACTGTTTCATTATCCCAGACACGACCTCACACAGACTGATTCATTATCCCAGACAAGGACTCACACCGACTGTCTCATTATCCCAGACAAGGCCTCACACCGACGGTTTCATTATCCCAGACGAGGCCCCATACCGAATGTTTCAGTATTCCAGACGAAGTTTCACACCGACTGTTTCATTAGCCCGGAGCAAACCCCTACACCGTGTGTTTCATTATCCCAGACCAGGCTTCACACCGACTGTTTCATTATCCCTGACCAGGCCTCACACCGACTGTATCATTAACCCTGACCAGGCCTCACAACGACTGTTTCATTATCCCAGTCCAGGCCTCACACCGACTGTTTCATTATCCTAGACCAGGCATCACACCGACTGTCTCATTATCCCTGACAAGGCCTCACACCGACTGTTTCATTATCCCAGACCAAGGCCTCACACCGACTGTTTCATTATCCCAGGCAAGGCCTCACACCAACTGTTTCCTTACCCCAGACATTGCCATACACCGACTGTCTCATTATCACAGACACGGCCTCACACAGACTGTTTCATTATCCCAGTCCAGGCCTCACACCGACTGTCTCATTATCCCTGATAAGGCCTCACACCGACTGTTTCATTATCCCAGACCAGGCCTCACAACGACTGTTTCATTATCCCAGACCAAGGCCTCACACCGACTGTTTCATTATCCCAGACAAGGCCTCACACCGACTGTTTCATTATCCCAAGACCAGGCCTCACACCGACTGTTTCATTATCCCAGACCAGGTTTCACACCGACTGTTTCATTATCCGAGACCAAGGCCTCACACCAACTGTTTCATTATCCCAGACAAGGCCATACACCGACTTTCTCATTATCCCAGACACGGCCTCACACAGACTGTTTCATTATCCCAGACCGGGCCTCACACCGACTGTTTCATTAACCCTGACCAGGCCTCACACCGACTGTTTCATTATCCCAAACCAAGCATCACACCAACTGTTTCATTATCCCAGACCAGGCCTCACACCAACTGTTTCATTAAATCAAACCAGGCCTCACACCGACTGTTTCATTATCCCAAACCAAGCATCACAACGACTGTTTCATTATCCCAGACCAGGCCTCACACCGACTGTTTCATTATCCCAGTCCAGGCCTCACACCGACTGTTCCATTAACCCAGACCAGGCCTCACACCGACTGTTTCATTATCCCAGACCAGGCCTCACACCGACTGTTTCATTATCCCAGTCCAGGCCGCACACCGACTGTTCCATTAACCCAGACCAGGCCTCACACCGACTGTATCATTATCCCAGACCAGGCCTCAGACCGACTGTTTCAGTAACCCAGACCAGACCTCACACCGACTGTTTCATTATCCCAGACCAGGCCTCAATCCGACTGTTTCATTATCCCAGACAAGGCCTCTCACCGACTGTTTCATTCACCCTGACCAGGCCTCGCACCGACTCTCTCATTATCCCAGACCAGGCCTCACACCGACTGTTTCATTATCCCAGACGAGGCCTCACACCGACTGTTTCATTTTCCCAGAAAAGGCCTCACACCGACTGTTTCATTAATCCTGACCAGGCCTCACACTGACTGTCTCATTATCCCAGACCAGGCCTCACACTGACTGTTTCATTATCCCAGACGAGGCCTCACACCGACTGTTTCATTTTCCCAGAAAAGGCCTCACACCGACTGTTTCATTTTCCCAGACAAGGCCTCACGCCGACTGTTTCATTATCCCAGACCAGGCCTCACACCGACTGTTTCATTATCCCAGACCAGTCCTCACACCGACTGTTTCATTTTCCCAGACCAGGCCTCACACCGACTGTTTCATTATCCCAGACCAGGCCTCACACTGACTGTTTCATTATCCCAGACAAGGCCTCACACTGACTCTTTCATTATCCCAGACGAGGCCTCACACCGACTGTTTCATTTTCCCAGAAAAGGCCTCACACCGACTGTTTCATTTTCCCAGACAAGGCCTCACGCCGACTGTTTCATTATCCCAGACCAGGCCTCACACCGACTGTTTCATTATCCCAGAGCAGGCCTCACACCGACTGCTTCATTATCCCAGACCAGGCCTCACACCGACTGTTTCATTCTCCCAGACCAGGCCTAAAACCTACTGTTTCATTATCCCAAACAAGGCCTCACACCAACGGTTTCTTTATCCCATACAAGGCCTCACACTGACTTTTTTATAATCCAAGACCAGGCCTCACACCGACTGTTTCATTATCCCAGACCAGGCCTCAGACCGACTGTTTCATTATCCCTGACCAGGCCTCACAACGACTGTATCATTAACCCTGACCAGGCCTCACAACGACTGTTTCATTATCCCAGTCCAGGCCTCACACCGACTGTTTCATTATCCTAGACCAGGCCTCACAGCGACTGTCTCATTATCCCTGACAAGGCCTCACACCGACTGTTTCATTATCCCAGACCAGGCCTCACACCGACTGTTTCATTATCCGAGACCAAGGCCTCACACCGACTGTAACATTATCCCAGGCAAGGCCTCACACCGACTGCTTCCTTACCCCAGACATGGCCATACACCGACTGTCTCATTATCCCAGACACGGCCTCACACAGACTGTTTCATTATCCCAGACCAGGCCGCACACCGACTGTTTCATTAACCCTGACCAGGCCTCACACCGACTGTTTCATTATCCCAAACCAAGCATCACAAAGACTGTTTCATTATCCCAGTCCAGGCCACACACCGACTGTTTCATTATCCCAGACCAGGCCTCACACCGACTGTTTCATTAACCCAGACCAGGCCTCACACCGACTGTTTCATTATCCCAGTCCAGGCCTCACACCGACTGTTCCATTAACCCATACCAGGCCTCACACCGACTGTTTCATTATCCCAGACCAGGCCTCACACCGACTGTTTCATTAACCCTGACCAGGCCTCACAACGACTGTTTCATTATCCCAGTCCAGTCCTCACACCGACTGTTTCATTATCTTAGACCAGGCCTCACAATGACTGTCTCATTATCCCTGACAAGGCCTCACACCGACTGTTTCACTATCCCAGACAAGGCCTCACACTGACTTTTTTATTATCCAAGATCAGGCCTCAAACTAACTGTTTCATTATCCCAGACCAGGACTTACACCGACTGTTTCATTATCCCAGACCAGGTCTCACACCGACTGTTTCATTATCCCAGACAAAGCCACACACCGACTGTTTCATTATCCGAAGCCAAGCCTCACACCGACTGTTTCATTATCCCAGAACAAGCCTCACAACGACTGTTTCATTATCCCAGACAGGGCCTCACACCGACTGTTTCATTATCCCAGACACGACCTCACACCGACTGATTCATTATCCCAGACAAGGACTCACACCGACTGTCTCATTATCCCAGACAAGGCCTCACACCGACGGTTTCATTATCCCAGACGAGGCCCCAGACCGAATGTTTCAGTATTCCAGACGAAGTTTCACACCGACTGTTTCATTAGCCCAGAGCAGGCCCCTACACCGTGTGTTTCATTATCCCAGACCAGGCCTCACACCGACTGTTTCATTATCCCTGACCAGGCCTCACACCGACTGTATCATTAACCCAGACCAGGCCTCACACCGACTGTTTCATTATCCCTGACCAGGCCTCACACAGACTGTATCATTAACCCTGACCAGGCCTCACAACGACTGTTTCATTATCCCAGTCCAGGCCTCACACCGACTGTTTCATTATCCTAGACCAGGCATCACACCGACTGTCTCATTATCCCTGACAAGGCCTCACACCGACTGTTTCATTATCCCAGACCAAGGCCTCACACCGACTGTTTCATTATCCCAGGCAAGGCCTCACACCAACTGTTTCCTTACCCCAGACATTGCCATACACCGACTGTCTCATTATCACAGACACGGCCTCACACAGACTGTTTCATTATCCCAGTCCAGGCCTCACACCGACTGTCTCATTATCCCTGATAAGGCCTCACACCGACTGTTTCATTATCCCAGACCAGGCCTCACAACGACTGTTTCATTATCCCAGACCAAGGCCTCACACCGACTGTTTCATTATCCCAGACAAGGCCTCACACCGACTGTTTCATTATCCCAAGACCAGGCCTCACACCGACTATTTCATTATCCCAGACCAGGTTTCACACCGACTGTTTCATTATCCGAGACCAAGGCCTCACACCAACTGTTTCATTATCCCAGACAAGGCCATACACCGACTTTCTCATTATCCCAGACACGGCCTCACACAGACTGTTTCATTATCCCAGACCGGGCCTCACACCGACTGTTTCATTAACCCTGACCAGGCCTCACACCGACTGTTTCATTATCCCAAACCAAGCATCACACCAACTGTTTCATTATCCCAGACCAGGCCTCACACCAACTGTTTCATTAAATCAAACCAGGCCTCACACCGACTGTTTCATTATCCCAAACCAAGCATCACAACGACTGTTTCATTATCCCAGACCAGGCCTCACAACGACTGTTTCATTATCCCAGTCCAGGCCTCACACCGACTGTTCCATTAACCCAGACCAGGCCTCACACCGACTGTTTCATTATCCCAGACCAGGCCTCACACCGACTGTTTCATTATCCCAGTCCAGGCCGCACACCGACTGTTCCATTAACCCAGACCAGGCCTCACACCGACTGTATCATTAACCCAGACCAGGCCTCACACCGACTGTTTCATTATCCCTGACCAGGCCTCACACAGACTGTATCATTAACCCTGACCAGGCCTCACAACGACTGTTTCATTATCCCAGTCCAGGCCTCACACCGACTGTTTCATTATCCTAGACCAGGCATCACACCGACTGTCTCATTATCCCTGACAAGGCCTCACACCGACTGTTTCATTATCCCAGACCAAGGCCTCACACCGACTGTTTCATTATCCCAGGCAAGGCCTCACACCAACTGTTTCCTTACCCCAGACATTGCCATACACCGACTGTCTCATTATCACAGACAGGGCCTCACACAGACTGTTTCATTATCCCAGTCCAGGCCTCACACCGACTGTCTCATTATCCCTGATAAGGCCTCACACCGACTGTTTCATTATCCCAGACCAGGCCTCACAACGACTGTTTCATTATCCCAGACCAAGGCCTCACACCGACTGTTTCATTATCCCAGACAAGGCCTCACACCGACTGTTTCATTATCCCAAGACCAGGCCTCACACCGACTGTTTCATTATCCCAGACCAGGTTTCACACCGACTGTTTCATTATCCGAGACCAAGGCCTCACACCAACTGTTTCATTATCCCAGACAAGGCCATACACCGACTTTCTCATTATCCCAGACACGGCCTCACACAGACTGTTTCATTATCCCAGACCGGGCCTCACACCGACTGTTTCATTAACCCTGACCAGGCCTCACACCGACTGTTTCATTATCCCAAACCAAGCATCACACCAACTGTTTCATTATCCCAGACCAGGCCTCACACCAACTGTTTCATTAAATCAAACCAGGCCTCACACCGACTGTTTCATTATCCCAAACCAAGCATCACAACGACTGTTTCATTATCCCAGACCAGGCCTCACAACGACTGTTTCATTATCCCAGTCCAGGCCTCACACCGACTGTTCCATTAACCCAGACCAGGCCTCACACCGACTGTTTCATTATCCCAGACCAGGCCTCACACCGACTGTTTCATTATCCCAGTCCAGGCCGCACACCGACTGTTCCATTAACCCAGACCAGGCCTCACACCGACTGTATCATTATCCCAGACCAGGCCTCAGACCGACTGTTTCAGTAACCCAGACCAGACCTCACACCGACTGTTTCATTATCCCAGACCAGGCCTCAATCCGACTCTCTCATTATCCCAGACCAGGCCTCACACCGACTGTTTCATTATCCCAGACGAGGCCTCACACCGACTGTTTCATTTTCCCAGAAAAGGCCTCACACCGACTGTTTCATTAATCCTGACCAGGCCTCACACTGACTGTCTCATTATCCCAGACCAGGCCTCACACTGACTGTTTCATGATCCCAGACGAGGCCTCACACCGACTGTTTCATTTTCCCAGAAAAGGCCTCACACCGACTGTTTCATTTTCCCAGACAAGGCCTCACGCCGACTGTTTCATTATCCCAGACCAGGCCTCACACCGACTGTTTCATTATCCCAGACCAGTCCTCACACCGACTGTTTCATTTTCCCAGACCAGGCCTCACACCGACTGTTTCATTATCCCAGACCAGGCCTCACACTGACTGTTTCATTATCCCAGACAAGGCCTCACACTGACTCTTTCATTATCCCAGACGAGGCCCCACAAAGACTGTTTCATTATCGCAGACGAAATTTAACACTAACTGTTTCATTATCCCAGAGCAGGCCTCACACCGACTGCTTCATTATCCCAAACAAGGCCTCACACCAACGGTTTCATTATCCCAAACAAGGCCTCACACCAACGGTTTCTTTATCCCATACAAGGCCTCACACTGACTTTTTTATAATCCAAGACCAGGCCTCACACCGACTGTTTCATTATCCCAGACCAGGCCTCACACTTAACTGTTTCATTATCCCAGACGAGGACATACACCGATTGTTCCATTATCCCAGACCAGGCCTCACACCGACTGTTTCATTATCCCAGACCAGGCCTCACACCGACTGTATCATTATCCCAAACCAAGCATCACACCAACTGTTTCATTATCCCAGACGAGGCCTCACACTGACTGTTTCATTAACCCTGACCAGGCCTCACACCGACTGTTTCATTATCCCAAACCAAGCATCACAACGACTGTTTTATTATCCCAGACCAGGCCTCACACCGACTGTTTCATTATCCCAGTCCAGGCCTCACACCGACTGTTTCATTAACCCTGACCAGGCCTCACTCCGACTGTTTCATTATCCCAAACCAAGCATCACAACGACTGTTTCATTATCCCAGACCAGTCCTCACACCGACTGTTTCATTATCCCAGTCCAGGCCTCACACCGACTGTTCCATTAACCCAGACCAGGCCTAAAACCGACTGTTTCATTATCCCAGACCAGGCCTCAAACCGACTGTTTCATTATCCCAGGCCAGGCCTCACACCGACTGTTTCATTATCCCAAACCAAGCATCACAAAGACTGTTTCATTATCCCAGACAGGGCCTCACACCGACTGTTTCATTATCCCAGACAAGGACTCACACCGACTGTCTCATTATCCCAGACAAGGCCTCACACCGACTGTTTCATTATCCCAGACGAGGCCCCAGACCGAATGTTTCAGTATTCCAGACGAAGTTTCACACCGACTGTTTCATTAGCGCAGAGCAGGCCCCTACACCGTGTGTTTCATTATCCCAGACCAGGCCTCAGACCGACTGTTTCATTATCCATGACCAGGCCTCACAACGACTGTATCATTAACCCTGACCAGGCCTCACAACGACTGTTTCATTATCCCAGTCCAGGCCTCACACCGACTGTTTCATTATCCTAGACCAGGCCTCACACCGACTGTCTCATTATCCCTGACAAGGCCTCACACCGACTGTTTCATTATCCCAGACCAGGCCTCACACCGACTGTTTCATTATCCGAGACCAAGGCCTCACACCGACTGTAACATTATCCCAGGCAAGGCCTCACACCGACTGCTTCCTTACCCCAGACATGGCCATACACCGACTGTCTCATTATCCCAGACACGGCCTCACACAGACTGTTTCATTATCCCAGACCAGGCCGCATACCGACTGTTTCATTAACCCTGACCAGGCCTCACACCGACTGTTTCATTATCCCAAACCAAGCATCACAAAGACTGTTTCATTATCCCAGTCCAGGCCACACACCGACTGTTTCATTATCCCAGACCAGGCCTCACACCGACTGTTTCATTAACCCAGACCAGGCCTCACACCGACTGTTTCATTATCCCAGTCCAGGCCTCACACCGACTGTTCCATTAACCCATACCAGGCCTCACACCGACTGTTTCATTATCCCAGACCAGGCCTCACACCGACTGTTTCATTATCCCAGTCCAGTCCTCACATCGACTGTTTCATTATCTTAGACCAGGCCTCACAATGACTGTCTCATAATCCCTGACAAGGCCTCACACCGACTGTTTCACTATCCCAGACAAGGCCTCACACTGACTTTTTTATTATCCAAGATCAGGCCTCAAACTAACTGTTTCATTATCCCAGACCAGGACTTACACCGACTGTTTCATTATCCCAGACCAGGTCTCACACCGACTGTTTCATTATCCCAGACAAAGCCACACACCGACTGTTTCATTATCCGAAGCCAAGCCTCACACCGACTGTTTCATTATCCCAGAACAAGCCTCACAACGACTGTTTCATTATCCCAGACAGGGCCTCACACCGACTGTTTCATTATCCCAGACACGACCTCACACCGACTGATTCATTATCCCAGACCAGGACTCACACCGACTGTCTCATTATCCCAGACAAGGCCTCACACCGACGGTTTCATTATCCCAGACGAGGCCCCAGACCGAATGTTTCACTATTCCAGACGAAGTTTCACACCGACTGTTTCATTAGCCCAGAGCAGGCCCCTACACCGTGTGCTTCATTATCCCAGACCAGGCCTCACACCGACTGTTTCATTATCCCTGACCAGGCCTCACACCGACTGTATCATTAACCCAGACCAGGCCTCACACCGACTGTTTCATTATCCCAGTCCAGGCCTCACACCGACTGTTTCATTATCCTAGACCAGGCATCACACCGACTGTCTCATTATCCCTGACAAGGCCTCACACCGACTGTTTCATTATCCCAGACACGGCCTCACACCGACTGTTTCATTATCCGAGACCAAGGCCTCACACCGACTGTTTCATTATCCCAGGCAAGGCCTCACACCGACTGTTTCCTTACCCCAGACATTGCCATACACCGACTGTCTCATTATCCCAGACACGGCCTCACACAAACTGTTTCATTATCCCAGACCAGGCCTCACACCGACTGTTTCATTAACCCTGACCAGGCCTCACACCGACTGTTTCATTATCCCAAACCAAGCATCACAACGACTGTTTCATTATCCCAGTCCAGGCCTCACACCGACTGTTTCATTATCCCAGACCAGGCCTCACACCGACTGTTTCATTAACCCAGACCAGGCATCACACCGACTGTCTCATTATCCCAGTCCAGGCCTCACACCGACTGTTCCATTAACCCATACCAGGCCTCACACCGACTGTTTCATTATCCCAGACCAGGCCTCACACCGACTGTTTCATTATCCCAGTCCAGGCCGCACACCGACTGTTCCATTAAACCAGACCAGGCCTCACACCGAGTGTTTCATTATCCCAGACCAGGCCTGACACCGAGTGTTTCATTATCCCTGACCAGGCCTCACACCGACTGTTTCATTAACCCAGACCAGGCCTCACACCGACTGTTTCATTATCCCAGACCAGGCCTCACACCGACTGTTTCATTATCCCAGACCAGGCCTCACACCGACTGTTTCATTATCCTAGTCCAGGCCTCACACCGACTGTCTCATTATCTCTGACAAGGCCTCTCACCGACTGTTTCATTATCCCAGACCAGGCCTCACACCGACTGTTTCATTATCCAAGACCAAGGCCTCACACCGACTCTTTCATTAACCCCGACCAGGCCTCACACCGACTGTTTCATTATCCCAGACCAGGCCTCACATTGACTGTTTCATTATCCCAGACCAGGCCTCACAACGACTGTTTCATTATCCCAGTCCTGGCCTCACACCGACTGTTTCATTATCCTAGACCAGGCCTCACACCGACTGTCTCATTATCCCTGACAAGGCCTCACACCCGACTGTTTCATTATCCCAGACCAGGCCTCACACCGACTGTTTCATTATCCGAGACCAAGGCCTCACACCGACTGTTTCATTATCCCAGACAAGGCCTCACACCGACTGCTTCATTATCCCAGACAAGGCCTCACACCGACTGTTTCATTATCCCAAGACCAGGCCTCACACCGACTGTTTCATTATCCAAGACCAGGCCTCACACCGACTGTTTCATTATCCGAGACCAAGGCCTCACACCGATTGTTTCATTATCCCAGACAAGGCCATACACCGACTGTCTCATTATCCCAAACCACGCATCACACCGACTGTTTCATTATCCCAGTCCAGGCCGCACACCGACTGTTCCATTAACCCAGACCAGGCCTCACACCGACTGTTTCATTAGCCCAGGCCATGCCTCACACCGACTGTTTCATTATCCCAGACCAGGCCTCACACTGACAGTTTTATAATCCAAGATCAGGACTTACACCGATTGTTCCATTATCCCAGACCAGGCCTCACACTGGCTGTTTCATTATCCCAAGCCAGGCGTCACACGGACTATTACATTATCTTAGACCAGGCCTCAAACTGACTCTGTCATTAATCCAGACCAGGCCTCACACCGACTGTTTCATTATCCCAGACAGGGCCACACGCTGTCTGTTTCATTATCCCAGACCAGGCCTCACACCGACTGTTTCATTATCCCAGTCCAGGCCTCACACCGACTGTTCCATTAACCCAGACCAGGCCTCAAACCGACTGTTTCATTATCCCGACCAGGCCTCAAAGCGACTGTTTCATTATCCCAGGCCAGGCCTCACACCGACTGTTTCATTTTCCCAAACCAAGCATCACAACGACTGTTTCATTATGCCAGACAGGGCCTCACACCGACTGTTTCATTATCCCAGACATGGCCTCACACCGACTGTTTCATTATCCCAGACAAGGACTCACACCGACTGTCTCATTATCCCAGACAAGGCCTCACACCGACTGTATCATTAACCCTGACCAGGCCTCACAACGACTGTTTCATTATCCCAGTCCAGGCCTCACACCGACTGTTTCATTATCCTAGACCAGGCCTCACACCGACTGTTTCATTATCCCAGACCAGGCCTCACACCGACTGTTTCATTATCCGAGACCAAGGCCTCACACCGACTGTAACATTATCCCAGGCAAGGCCTCACACCGACTGCTTCCTTACCCCTGACATGGCCATACACCGACTGTCTCATTATCCCAGACACGGCCTCACACAGACTGTTTCATTATCCCAGACCAGGCCGCACACCGACTGTTTCATTAACCCTGACCAGGCCTCACACCGACTGTTTCATTATCCCAAACCAAGCATCACAAAGACTGTTTCATTATCCCAGTCCAGGCCACACACCGACTGTTTCATTATCCCAGACCAGGCCTCACACCGACTGTTTCATTAACCCAGACCAGGCCTCACACCGACTGTTTCATTATCCCAGTCCAGGCCTCACACCGACTGTTCCATTAACCCATACCAGGCCTCACACCGACTGTTTCATTATCCCACACCAGGCCTCACACCGACTGTTTCATTAACCCTGACCAGGCCTCACAACGACTGTTTCATTATCCCAGTCCAGTCCTCACACCGACTGTTTCATTATCCTAGACCAGGCCTCACAATGACTGTCTCATTATCCCTGACAAGGCCTCACACCGACTGTTTCACTATCCCAGACAAGGCCTCACACTGACTTTTTTATTATCCAAGATCAGGCCTCAAACTAACTGTTTCATTATCCCAGACCAGGACTTACACCGACTGTTTCATTATCCCAGACCAGGTCTCACACCGACTGTTTCATTATCCCAGACAAAGCCACACACCGACTGTTTCATTATCCGAAGCCAAGCCTCACACCGACTGTTTCATTATCCCAGAACAAGCCTCACAACGACTGTTTCATTATCCCAGACAGGGCCTCACACCGACTGTTTCATTATCCCAGACACGACCTCACACCGACTGATTCATTATCCCAGACCAGGACTCACACCGACTGTCTCATTATCCCAGACAAGGCCTCACACCGACGGTTTCATTATCCCAGACGAGGCCTCACACCGACTGTTTCATTATCCCTGACCAGGCCTCACACAGTCTGTATCATTAACCCTGACCAGGCCTCACAACGACTGTTTCATTATCCCAGTCCAGGCCTCACACCGACTGTTTCATTATCCTAGACCAGGCATCACACCGACTGTCTCATTATCCCTGACAAGGCCTCACACCGACTGTTTCATTATCCCAGACACGGCCTCACACCGACTGTTTCATTATCCGAGACCAAGGCCTCACACCGACTGTTTCATTATCCCAGGCAAGGCCTCACACCGACTGTTTCCTTACCCCAGACATTGCCATACACCGACTGTCTCATTATCCCAGACACGGCCTCACACAATCTGTTTCATTATCCCAGACCAGGCCTCACACCGACTGTTTCATTAACCCTGACCAGGCCTCACACCGACTGTTTCATTATCCCAAACCAAGCATCACAACGACTGTTTCATTATCCCAGTCCAGGCCTCACACCGACTGTTTCATTATCCCAGACCAGGCCTCACACCGACTGTTTCATTAACCCAGACCAGGCATCACACCGACTGTCTCATTATCCCAGTCCAGGCCTCACACCGACTGTTCCATTAACCCATACCAGGCCTCACACCGACTGTTTCATTATCCCAGACCAGGCCTCACACCGACTGTTTCATTATCCCAGTCCAGGCCGCACACCGACTGTTCCATTAAACCAGACCAGGCCTCACACCGAGTGTTTCATTATCCCAGACCAGGCCTGACACCGAGTGTTTCATTATCCCTGACCAGGCCTCACACCGACTGTTTCATTAACCCAGACCAGGCCTCACACCGACTGTTTCATTATCCCAGACCAGGCCTCACACCGACTGTTTCATTATCCCAGACCAGGCCTCACACCGACTGTTTCATTATCCTAGTCCAGGCCTCACACCGACTGTCTCATTATCTCTGACAAGGCCTCTCACCGACTGTTTCATTATCCCAGACCAGGCCTCACACCGACTGTTTCATTATCCAAGACCAAGGCCTCACACCGACTCTTTCATTAACCCAGACCAGGCCTCACACCGACTGTTTCATTATCCCAGACCAGGCCTCACATTGACTGTTTCATTATCCCAGACCAGGCCTCACAACGACTGTTTCATTATCCCAGTCCTGGCCTCACACCGACTGTTTCATTATCCTAGACCAGGCCTCACACCGACTGTCTCATTATCCCTGACAAGGCCTCACACCCGACTGTTTCATTATCCCAGACCAGGCCTCACACCGACTGTTTCATTAACCCAGACCAGGCCTCACACCGACTGTTTCATTATCCCAGTCCAGGCCTCACACCGACTGTTCCATTAACCCATACCAGGCCTCACACCGACTGTTTCATTATCCCACACCAGGCCTCACACCGACTGTTTCATTAACCCTGACCAGGCCTCACAACGACTGTTTCATTATCCCAGTCCAGTCCTCACACCGACTGTTTCATTATCCTAGACCAGGCCTCACACCGACTGTTTCACTATCCCAGACAAGGCCTCACACTGACTTTTTTATTATCCAAGATCAGGCCTCAAACTAACTGTTTCATTATCCCAGACCAGGACTTACACCGACTGTTTCATTATCCCAGACCAGGTCTCACACCGACTGTTTCATTATCCCAGACAAAGCCACACACCGACTGTTTCATTATCCGAAGCCAAGCCTCACACCGACTGTTTCATTATCCCAGAACAAGCCTCACAACGACTGTTTCATTATCCCAGACAGGGCCTCACACCGACTGTTTCATTATCCCAGACACGACCTCACACCGACTGATTCATTATCCCAGACCAGGACTCACACCGACTGTCTCATTATCCCAGACAAGGCCTCACACCGACGGTTTCATTATCCCAGACGAGGCCTCACACCGACTGTTTCATTATCCCTGACCAGGCCTCACACAGTCTGTATCATTAACCCTGACCAGGCCTCACAACGACTGTTTCATTATCCCAGTCCAGGCCTCACACCGACTGTTTCATTATCCTAGACCAGGCATCACACCGACTGTCTCATTATCCCTGACAAGGCCTCACACCGACTGTTTCATTATCCCAGACACGGCCTCACACCGACTGTTTCATTATCCGAGACCAAGGCCTCACACCGACTGTTTCATTATCCCAGGCAAGGCCTCACACCGACTGTTTCCTTACCCCAGACATTGCCATACACCGACTGTCTCATTATCCCAGACACGGCCTCACACAATCTGTTTCATTATCCCAGACCAGGCCTCACACCGACTGTTTCATTAACCCTGACCAGGCCTCACACCGACTGTTTCATTATCCCAAACCAAGCATCACAACGACTGTTTCATTATCCCAGTCCAGGCCTCACACCGACTGTTTCATTATCCCAGACCAGGCCTCACACCGACTGTTTCATTAACCCAGACCAGGCATCACACCGACTGTCTCATTATCCCAGTCCAGGCCTCACACCGACTGTTCCATTAACCCATACCAGGCCTCACACCGACTGTTTCATTATCCCAGACCAGGCCTCACACCGACTGTTTCATTATCCCAGTCCAGGCCGCACACCGACTGTTCCATTAAACCAGACCAGGCCTCACACCGAGTGTTTCATTATCCCAGACCAGGCCTGACACCGAGTGTTTCATTATCCCTGACCAGGCCTCACACCGACTGTTTCATTAACCCAGACCAGGCCTCACACCGACTGTTTCATTATCCCAGACCAGGCCTCACACCGACTGTTTCATTATCCCAGACCAGGCCTCACACCGACTGTTTCATTATCCTAGTCCAGGCCTCACACCGACTGTCTCATTATCTCTGACAAGGCCTCTCACCGACTGTTTCATTATCCCAGACCAGGCCTCACACCGACTGTTTCATTATCCAAGACCAAGGCCTCACACCGACTCTTTCATTAACCCAGACCAGGCCTCACACCGACTGTTTCATTATCCCAGACCAGGCCTCACATTGACTGTTTCATTATCCCAGACCAGGCCTCACAACGACTGTTTCATTATCCCAGTCCTGGCCTCACACCGACTGTTTCATTATCCTAGACCAGGCCTCACACCGACTGTCTCATTATCCCTGACAAGGCCTCACACCCGACTGTTTCATTATCCCAGACCAGGCCTCACACCGACTGTTTCATTATCCGAGACCAAGGCCTCACACCGACTGTTTCATTATCCCAGACAAGACCTCACACCGACTGCTTCATTATCCCAGACAAGGCCTCACACCGACTGTTTCATTATCCCAAGACCAGGCCTCACACCGACTGTTTCATTATCCAAGACCAGGCCTCACACCGACTGTTTCATTATCCGAGACCAAGGCCTCACACCGATTGTTTCATTATCCCAGACAAGGCCATACACCGACTGTCTCATTATCCCAAACCACGCATCACACCGACTGTTTCATTATCCCAGACCCGGCCTCACACCGACTGTTCCATTAACCCAGACCAGGCCTCACACCGACTGTTTCATTATCCCAGACCAGGCCTCACACCGACCGTTTCATTATCCCAGTCCAGGCCGCACACCGACTGTTCCATTAACCCAGACCAGGCCTCACACCGACTGTTTCATTAGCCCAGGCCATGCCTCACACCGACTGTTTCATTATCCCAGACCAGGCCTCAATCCGATTGTTTCATTATCCCAGACAAGGCCTCACACTGACTGTTTAATTATCCCAGACGAGGCCCCAGACGGACTGTTTCATTAACCCAGACCAGTCCTCACACCGACTGTTTCATCATCCCAGACGAGGCCCCACAGCGAATGTTTCATTATCCCAGACAAGGCCTCACACCGACTCTTTCATTAACCCAGACCAGTCCTCACACCGACTGTTTCATTATCCCAGACGAGGCCCCACAGCAAATGTTTCATTAACCCTGACCAGGCCGCGCACCGACTGTCTCATTATCCCAGACCATGCCTCACACTGACTGTTTCATTATCCCAATCCAGCCCTCACACCGATTGTTTCTTTATCCCAGACAAGGCCTCACACTGACAGATTTATAATCCCAGATCAGTCCTCTCACAGACTGTTTCATTATCCCAGACCAGGCCTCACACTGACAGTTTTATAATCCAAGATCAGGACTTACACCGATTGTTCCATTATCCCAGACCAGGCCTCACACTGGCTGTTTCATTATCCCAAGCCAGGCGTCACACCGACTGTTTCATTATCCCAGACCAGGCCTCAAAGCGACTGTTTCATTATCCCAGGCCAGGCCTCACACCGACTGTTTCATTTTCCCAAACCAAGCATCACAACAACTGTTTCATTATGCCAGACAGGGCCTCACACCGACTGTTTCATTATCCCAGACATGGCCTCACACCGACTGTTTCATTATCCCAGACAAGGACTCACACCGACTGTCTCATTATCCCAGACAAGGCCTCACACCGACTGTATCATTAACCCTGACCAGGCCTCACAACGACTGTTTCATTATCCCAGTCCAGGCCTCACACCGACTGTTTCATTATCCTAGACCAGGCCTCACACCGACTCTTTCATTATCCCAGACCAGGCCTCACAACGACTGTTTCATTATCCGAGACCAAGGCCTCACACCGACTGTAACATTATCCCAGGCAAGGCCTCACACCGACTGTTTCCTTACCCCAGACATGGCCATACACCGACTGTCTCATTATCCCAGACACGGCCTCACACAGACTGTTTCATTATCCCAGACCAGGCCTCACACCGACTGTTTCATTATCCCAGACCAGGCCTCACACCGACTGTTTCATTATCCCAAACCAAGCATCACACCAACTGCTTCATTATCCCAGACCAGGCCTCACACCGACTGTTTCATTAACCCTGACCAGGCCTCACTCCGACTGTTTCATTATCCCAAACCAAGCATCACAACGACTGTTTCATTATCCCAGACCAGGCCTCACACCGACTGTTTCATTATCCCAGTCCAGGCCTCACACCGACTGTTCCATTAACCCAGACCAGGCCTCAAACCGACTGTTTCATTATCCCAGACCAGGCCTCAAACCGACTGTTTCATTATCCCAGGCCAGGCCTCACACCGACTGTTTCATTATCCCAAACCAAGCATCACAACGACTGTTTCATTATCCCAGACAGGGCCTCACACCGACTGTTTCATTATCCCAGACAGGGCCTCACACCGACTGTTTCATTATCCCAGACAATGACTCACACCGACTGTCTCATTATCCCAGACAAGGCCTCACACCGACTGTTTCATTATCCCAGACGAGGCCCCAGACCGAATGTTTCAGTATTCCAGACGAAGTTTCACACCGACTGTTTCATTAGCGCAGAGCAGGCCCCTACACCGTGTGTTTCATTATCCCAGACCAAGCCTCAGACCGACTGTTTCATTATCCCTGACCATGCCTCACACCGACTGTATCATTAACCCTGACCAGGCCTCACAACGACTGTTTCATTATCCCAGTCCAGGCCTCACACCGACTGTTTCATTATCCTATACCAGGCCTCACACCGACTGTCTCATTATCCCTGACAAGGCCTCACACCGACTGTTTCATTATCCCAGACCAGGCCTCACACCGACTGTTTCATTATCCGAGACCAAGGCCTCACACCGACTGTAACATTATCCCAGGCAAGGCCTCACACCGACTGCTTCCTTACCCCTGACATGGCCAAACACCGACTGTCTCAGTATCCCAGACACGGCCTCACACAGACTGTTTCATTATCCCAGACCAGGCCGCACACCGACTGTTTCATTAACCCTGACCAGGCCTCACACCGACTGTTTCATTATCCCAAACCAAGCATCACAAAGACTGTTTCATTATCCCAGTCCAGGCCACACACCGACTGTTTCATTATCCCAGACCAGGCCTCACACCGACTGTTTCATTAACCCAGACCAGGCCTCACACCGACTGTTTCATTATCCCAGTCCAGGCCTCACACCGACTGTTTCATTAACCCATACCAGGCCTCACACCGACTGTTTCATTATCCCAGACCAGGCCTCACACCGACTGTTTCATTATCCCAGACCAGGCCTCACACCGACTGTTTCATTAACCCTGACCAGGCCTCACAACGACTGTTTCATTATCCCAGTCCAGTCCTCACACCGACTGTTCATTATCCTAGACCAGGCCTCACAATGACTGTCTCATTATCCCTGACAAGGCCTCACACCGAATGTTTCACTATCCCAGACAAGGCCTCACACTGACTTTTTTATTATCCAAGATCAGGCCTCAAACTGACTGTTTCATTATCCCAGACCAGGACTTACACCGACTGTTTCATTATCCCAGACCAGGTCTAACACCGACTGTTTCATTATCCCAGACAAAGCCATACACCGACTGTTTCATTATCCGAAGCCAAGCCTCACACCGACTGTTTCATTATCCCAGAACAAGCCTCACAACGACTGTTTCATTATCCCAGACATGGCCATACACCGACTGTCTCATTATCCCAGACACGGCCTCACACAGACTGTTTCATTATCCCAGACCAGGCCTCACACCGACTGTTTCATTATCCCAGACCAGGCCTCACACCGACTGTTTCATTATCCCAAACCAAGCATCACACCAACTGCTTCATTATCCCAGACCAGGCCTCACACCGACTGTTTCATTAACCCTGACCAGGCCTCACTCCGACTGTTTCATTATCCCAAACCAAGCATCACAACGACTGTTTCATTATCCCAGACCAGGCCTCACACCGACTGTTTCATTATCCCAGTCCAGGCCTCACACCGACTGTTCCATTAACCCAGACCAGGCCTCAAACCGACTGTTTCATTATCCCAGACCAGGCCTCAAACCGACTGTTTCATTATCCCAGGCCAGGCCTCACACCGACTGTTTCATTATCCCAAACCAAGCATCACAACGACTGTTTCATTATCCCAGACAGGGCCTCACACCGACTGTTTCATTATCCCAGACAGGGCCTCACACCGACTGTTTCATTATCCCAGACAATGACTCACACCGACTGTCTCATTATCCCAGACAAGGCCTCACACCGACTGTTTCATTATCCCAGACGAGGCCCCAGACCGAATGTTTCAGTATTCCAGACGAAGTTTCACACCGACTGTTTCATTAGCGCAGAGCAGGCCCCTACACCGTGTGTTTCATTATCCCAGACCAAGCCTCAGACCGACTGTTTCATTATCCCTGACCAGGCCTCACACCGACTGTATCATTAACCCTGACCAGGCCTCACAACGACTGTTTCATTATCCCAGTCCAGGCCTCACACCGACTGTTTCATTATCCTATACCAGGCCTCACACCGACTGTCTCATTATCCCTGACAAGGCCTCACACCGACTGTTTCATTATCCCAGACCAGGCCTCACACCGACTGTTTCATTATCCGAGACCAAGGCCTCACACCGACTGTAACATTATCCCAGGCAAGGCCTCACACCGACTGCTTCCTTACCCCTGACATGGCCAAACACCGACTGTCTCAGTATCCCAGACACGGCCTCACACAGACTGTTTCATTATCCCAGACCAGGCCGCACACCGACTGTTTCATTAACCCTGACCAGGCCTCACACCGACTGTTTCATTATCCCAAACCAAGCATCACAAAGACTGTTTCATTATCCCAGTCCAGGCCACACACCGACTGTTTCATTATCCCAGACCAGGCCTCACACCGACTGTTTCATTAACCCAGACCAGGCCTCACACCGACTGTTTCATTATCCCAGTCCAGGCCTCACACCGACTGTTTCATTAACCCATACCAGGCCTCACACCGACTGTTTCATTATCCCAGACCAGGCCTCACACCGACTGTTTCATTATCCCAGACCAGGCCTCACACCGACTGTTTCATTAACCCTGACCAGGCCTCACAACGACTGTTTCTTTATCCCAGTCCAGTCCTCACACCGACTGTTCATTATCCTAGACCAGGCCTCACAATGACTGTCTCATTATCCCTGACAAGGCCTCACACCGAATGTTTCACTATCCCAGACAAGGCCTCACACTGACTTTTTTATTATCCAAGATCAGGCCTCAAACTGACTGTTTCATTATCCCAGACCAGGACTTACACCGACTGTTTCATTATCCCAGACCAGGTCTAACACCGACTGTTTCATTATCCCAGACAAAGCCATACACCGACTGTTTCATTATCCGAAGCCAAGCCTCACACCGACTGTTTCATTATCCCAGAACAAGCCTCACAACGACTGTTTCATTATCCCAGACAGGGCCTCACACCGACTGTTTCATTATCCCAGACAAGGCCTCACACCGACTGTTTCATTATCCCAGACACGGCCTCACACCGACTGTTTCATTATCCGAGACCAAGGCCTCACACCGACTGTTTCATTATCCCAGGCAAGGCCTCACACCGACTGTTTCCTTACCCCAGACATTGCCATACACCGACTGTCTCATTATCCCAGACACGGCCTCACGCAGACTGTTTCATTATCCCAGACCAGGCCTCACACCGACTGTTTCATTAACCCTGACCAGGCCTCACACCGACTGTTTCATTATCCCAAACCAAGCATCACAACGACTGTTTCATTATCCCAGTCCAGGCCTCACACCGACTGTTTCATTATCCCAGACCAGGCCTCACACCGACTGTTTCATTAACCCAGACCAGGCATCACACCGACTGTCTCATTATCCCAGTCCAGGCCTCACACCGACTGTTCCATTAACCCATACCAGGCCTCACACCGACTGTTTCATTATCCCAGACCAGGCCTCACACCGACTGTTTCATTATCCCAGTCCAGGCCGCACACCGACTGTTCCATTAAACCAGACCAGGCCTCACACCGAGTGTTTCATTATCCCAGACCAGGCCTGATACCGAGTGTTTCATTATCCCTGACCAGGCCTCACACCGACTGTTTCATTAACCCAGACCAGGCCTCACACCGACTGTTTCATTATCCCAGACCAGGCCTCACACCGACTGTTTCATTATCCCAGACCAGGCCTCACACCGACTGTTTCATTATCCTAGTCCAGGCCTCACACCGACTGTCTCATTATCTCTGACAAGGCCTCTCACCGACTGTTTCATTATCCCAGACCAGGCCTCACACTGACTGTTTCATTATCCAAGACCAAGGCCTCACACCGACTCTTTCATTAACCCAGACCAGGCCTCACACCGACTGTTTCATTATCCCAGACCAGGCCTCACATTGACTGTTTCATTATCCCAGACCAGGCCTCACAACGACTGTTTCATTATCCCAGTCCTGGCCTCACACCGACTGTTTCATTATCCTAGACCAGGCCTCACACCGACTGTCTCATTATCCCTGACAAGGCCTCACACCCGACTGTTTCATTATCCCAGACCAGGCCTCACACCGACTGTTTCATTATCCGAGACCAAGGCCTCACACCGACTGTTTCATTATCCCAGACAAGGCCTCACACCGACTGCTTCATTATCCCAGACAAGGCCTCACACCGACTGTTTCATTATCCCAAGACCAGGCCTCACACCGACTGTTTCTTTATCGAAGACCAGGCCTCACACCGACTGTTTCATTATCCGAGACCAAGGCCTCACACCGATTGTTTCATTATCCCAGACAAGACCATACACTGACTGTCTCATTATCCCAAACTACGCATCACACCGACTGTTTCATTATCCCAGACCCGGCCTCACACCGACTGTTCCATTAACCCAGACCAGGCCTCACACCGACTGTTTCATTATCCCAGACCAGGCCTCACACCGACCGTTTCATTATCCCAGTCCAGGCCGCACACCGACTGTTCCATTAACCCAGACCAGGCCTCACACCGACTGTTTCATTAGCCCAGGCCATGCCTCACACCGACTGTTTCATTATCCCAGACCAGGCCTCAATCCGATTGTTTCATTATCCCAGACAAGGCCTCACACCGACTGTTTAATTATCCCAGACGAGGCCCCAGACGGACTGTTTCATTAACCCAGACCAGTCCTCACACCGACTGTTTCATTATCCCAGACGAGGCCCCACAGCGAATGTTTCATTATCCCAGACAAGGCCTCACACCGACTCTTTCATTAACCCAGACCAGTCCTCACACCGACTGTTTCATTATCCCAGACGAGGCCCCACAGCAAATGTTTCATTAACCCTGACCAGGCCGCGCACCGACTGTCTCATTATCCCAGACCATGCCTCACACTGACTGTTTCATTATCCCAATCCAGCCCTCACACCGATTGTTTCTTTATCCCAGACAAGGCCTCACACTGACAGATTTATAATCCCAGATCAGTCCTCTCACAGACTGTTTCATTATCCCAGACCAGGCCTCACACTGGCTGTTTCATTATCCCAAGCCAGGCGTCACACGGACTATTACATTATCTTAGACCAGGCCTCAAACTGACTCTGTCATTAATCCAGACCAGGCCTCACACCGACTGTTTCATTATCCCAGACAGGGCCTCACGCTGACTGTTTCATTATCCCAGACCAGGCCTCACACCGACTGTTTCATTATCCCAGTCCAGGCCTCACACCGACTGTTCCATTAACCCATACCAGGCCTCACACCGACTGTTTCATTATCCCACACCAGGCCTCACACCGACTGTTTCATTAACCCTGAACAGGCCTCACAACGACTGTTTCATTATCCCAGTCCAGTCCTCACACCGACTGTTTCATTATCCTAGACCAGGCCTCACACTGACTGTCTCATTATCCCTGACAAGGCCTCACACCGACTGTTTCATTATCCCAGACAAGGCCTCACACTGACTTTTTTATTATCCAAGATCAGGCCTCAAACTGACTGTTTCATTAACCCAGACCAGGTCTCACACCGACTGTTTCATTATCCCAGACAAAGCCACACACCGAATTTTTCATTAACCCAGGACAAGCCTCACACCGACTGTTTCATTATCCCAGGACATGCCTCACAACGACTGTTTCATTATCCCAGACAGGGCCTCACACCGACTGTTTCATTATCCCAGACACGACCTTACACCGACTGATTCATTATCCCAGACCAGGACTCACACCGACTGTCTAATTATCCCAGACAAGGCCTCACACCGACGGTTTCATTATCCCAGACGAGGCCCCAGACCGACTGTTTCATTATCCCAGACCAGGCCCCTACACCGTGTGTTTCATTATCCCAGACCAGGCCTCACACCGACTGTTTCATTATCCCTGACCAGGCCTCACACCGACTGTATCATTAACCCTGACCAGGCCTCACAACGACTGTTTCATTATCCCAGTCCAGGCCTCACACCGACTGTTTCATTATCCTAGACGAGGCATCACACCGACTGTCTCATTATCCCTGACAAGGCCTCACACCGACTGTTTCATTATCCCAGACACGGCCTCACACCGACTGTTTCATTATCCGAGACCAAGGCCTCACACCGACTGTTTCATTATCCCAGGCAAGGCCTCACACCGACTGTTTCCTTACCCCAGACATTGCCATACACCGACTGTCTCATTATCCCAGACACGGCCTCACACAGACTGTTTCATTATCCCAGACCAGGCCTCACACCGACTGTTTCATTATCCCTGACCAGGCCTCACACCGACTGTTTCATTATCCCAAACCAAGCATCACAACGACTGTTTCATTATCCCAGTCCAGGCCTCACACCGACTGTTTCATTATCCCAGACCAGGCCTCACACCGACTGTTTCATTAACCCAGACCTGGCCTCACACCGACTGTTCCATTAACCCAGACCAGGCCTCAAACCGACTGTTTCATTATCCCAGACACGGCCTCACACAGACTGTTTCATTATCCCAGACCAGGCCGCACACCGACTGTTTCATTAACCCTGACCAGGCCTCACACCGACTGTTTCATTATCCCAAACCAAGCATCACAAAGACTGTTTCATTATCCCAGTCCAGGCCACACACCGACTGTTTCATTATCCCAGACCAGGCCTCACACCGACTGTTTCATTAACCCAGACCAGGCCTCACACCGACTGTTTCATTATCCCAGTCCAGGCCTCACACCGACTGTTCCATTAACCCATACCAGGCCTCACACCGACTGTTTCATTATCCCACACCAGGCCTCACACCGACTGCTTCATTAACCCTGACCAGGCCTCACAACGACTGTTTCATTATCCCAGTCCAGTCCTCACACCGACTGTTTCATTATCCTAGACCAGGCCTCACACTGACTGTCTCATTATCCCAGACAAGGCGTCACACCGACTGTTTCATTATCCCAAGACCAGGCCTCACACCGACTGTTTCATTATCCAAGACCAGGCCTCACACCGACTGTTTCATTATCCGAGACCAAGGCCTCACACCGATTGTTTCATTATCCCAGACAAGGCCATACACCGACTGTCTCATTATCCCAAACCACGCATCACACCGACTATTTCATTATCCCAGACCAGGCCTCACACCGACTGTTTCATTATCCCAGTCCAGTCCTCACACCGACTGTTTCATTATCCTAGACCAGGCCTCACACTGACTGTCTCATTATCCCTGACAAGGCCTCACACCGACTGTTTCATTATCCCAGACAAGGCCTCACACTGACTTTTTTATTATCCAAGATCAGGCCTCAAACTGACTGTTTCATTATCCCAGACCAGGACTTACACCGACTGTTTCATTATCCCAGACCAGGTCTCACACCGACTGTTTCATTATCCCAGACAAAGCCACACACCGACTGTTTCATTATCCCAGGCCAAGCCTCACACCGACTGTTTCATTATCCCAAGACAAGCCTCACAACGACTGTTTCATTATCCCAGACAGGGCCTCACACCGACTGTTTCATTATCCCAGACCAGTCCTCACACCGACTGTTTCATTATCCCAGACGAGGCCCCACAGCGAATGTTTCATTATCCCAGACAAGGCCTCACACCGACTGTTTCATTAACCCAGACCAGTCCTCACACCGACTGTTTCATTATCCCAGACGAGGCCCCACAGCAAATGTTTCATTAACCCTGACCAGGCCTCGCACCCACTGTCTCATTATTCCAAACCAAGCATCACAACGACTGTTTCATTATCCCAGACCAGGCCTCACACCGACTGTTTCATTATCCCAGTCCAGGCCTCACACCGACTGTTCCATTAACCCAGACCAGGCCTCAAACCGACTGTTTCATTATCCCAGACCAGGCCTCACACCGACTGTTTCATTAACCCAGACCAGGCATCACACCGACTGTTTCATTATCCCAGTCCAGGCCTCACACCGACTGTTTCATTATCCCAAACCAAGCATCACAACGACTGTTTCATTATCCCAGACAAGGACTCACACCGACTGTCTCATTATCCCAGACAAGGCCTCACACCGACTGTTTCATTATCCCAGACGAGGCCCCAGACCGAATGTTTCAGTATTCCAGACGAAGTTTCACACCGACTGTTTCATTAGCGCAGAGCAGGCCCCTACACCGTGTGTTTCATTATCCCAGACCAGGCCTCAGACCGACTGTTTCATTATCCCAGACCAGGCCTCACACCGACTGTTTCATTAACCCTGACCAGGCCTCACTCCGACTGTTTCATTATCCCAAACCAAGCATCACAACGACTGTTTCATTATCCCAGACCAGGCCTCACACCGACTGTTTCATTATCCCAGTCCAGGCCTCACACCGACTGTTCCATTAACCCAGACCAGGCCTCAAACCGACTGTTTCATTATCCCAGACACGGCCTCACACAGACTGTTTCATTATCCCAGACCAGGCCGCACACCGACTGTTTCATTAACCCTGACCAGGCCTCACACCGACTGTTTCATTATCCCAAACCAAGCATCACAAAGACTGTTTCATTATCCCAGTCCAGGCCACACACCGACTGTTTCATTATCCCAGACCAGGCCTCACACCGACTGTATCATTAACCCAGACCAGGCGTCACACCGACTGTTTCATTATCCCAGTCCAGGCCTCACACCGACTGTTCCATTAACCCACACCAGGCCTCACACCGACTGTTTCATTATCCCACACCAGGCCTCACACCGACTGTTTCATTAACCCTGACCAGGCCTCACAACGAATGTTTCATTATCCCAGTCCAGTCCTCACACCGACTGTTTCATTATCCCAGACCAGGCCTCAGACCGACTGTTGCATTATCCCAGACCAGGCCTCACACCGACTGTTTCATTAACCCTGACCAGGCCTCACTCCGACTGTTTCATTATCCCAAACCAAGCATCACAACGACTGTTTCATTATCCCAGACCAGGCCTCACACCGACTGTTTCATTATCCCAGTCCAGGCCTCACACCGACTGTTCCATTAACCCAGACCAGGCCTCAAACCGACTGTTTCATTATCCCAGACACGGCCTCACACAGACTGTTTCATTATCCCAGGCAAGGCCTCACACCGACTGTTTCCTTACCCCAGACATTGCCATACACCGACTGTCTCATTATCCCAGACACGGCCTCACACAGACTGTTTCATTATCCCAGACCAGGCCTCACACCGACTGTTTCATTAACCCTGACCAGGCCTCACACCGACTGTTTCATTATCCCAAACCAAGCATCACAACGACTGTTTCATTATCCCAGTCCAGGCCTCACACCGACTGTTTAATTATCCCAGACCAGGCCTCACACCGACTGTTTCATTAACCCAGACCTGGCCTCACACCGACTGTTCCATTAACCCAGACCAGGCCTCAAACCGACTGTTTCATTATCCCAGACACGGCCTCACACAGACTGTTTCATTATCCCAGACCAGGCCGCACACCGACTGTTTCATTAACCCTGACCAGGCCTCACACCGACTGTTTCATTATCCCAAACCAAGCATCACACCGACTGTTTCATTATCCCACACCAGGCCTCACACCGACTGTTTCATTAACCCTGACCAGGCCTCACGACGACTGTTTCATTATCCCAGTCCAGTCCTCACACCGACTGTTTCATTATCCCAGACCAGGCCTCAGACCGACTGTTGCATTATCCCAGACCAGGCCTCACACCGACTGTTTCATTAACCCTGACCAGGCCTCACTCCGACTGTTTCATTATCCCAAACCAAGCATCACAACGACTGTTTCATTATCCCAGACCAGGCCTCACACCGACTGTTTCATTATCCCAGTCCAGGCCTCACACCGACTGTTCCATTAACCCAGACCAGGCCTCAAACCGACTGTTTCATTATCCCAGACACGGCCTCACACAGACTGTTTCATTATCCCAGGCAAGGCCTCACACCGACTGTTTCCTTACCCCAGACATTGCCATACACCGACTGTCTCATTATCCAAGACACGGCCTCACACAGACTGTTTCATTATCCCAGACCAGGCCTCACACCGACTGTTTCATTAACCCTGACCAGGCCTCACACCGACTGTTTCATTATCCCAAACCAAGCATCACAACGACTGTTTCATTATCCCAGTCCAGGCCTCACACCGACTGTTTAATTATCCCAGACCAGGCCTCACACCGACTGTTTCATTAACCCAGACCTGGCCTCACACCGACTGTTCCATTAACCCAGACCAGGCCTCAAACCGACTGTTTCATTATCCCAGACACGGCCTCACACAGACTGTTTCATTATCCCAGACCAGGCCGCACACCGACTGTTTCATTAACCCTGACCAGGCCTCACACCGACTGTTTCATTATCCCAAACCAAGCATCACAAAGACTGTTTCATTATCCCAGTCCAGGCCACACACCGACTGTTTCATTATCCCAGACCAGGCCTCACACCGACTGTTTCATTAACCCAGACCAGGCCTCACACCGACTGTTTCATTATCCCAGTCCAGGCCTCACACCGACTGTTCCATTAACCCATACCAGGCCTCACACCGACTGTTTCATTATCCCACACCAGGCCTCACACCGACTGCTTCATTAACCCTGACCAGGCCTCACAACGACTGTTTCATTATCCCAGTCCAGTCCTCACACCGACTGTTTCATTATCCTAGACCAGGCCTCACACTGACTGTCTCATTATCCCAGACAAGGCGTCACACCGACTGTTTCATTATCCCAAGACCAGGCCTCACACCGACTGTTTCATTATCCAAGACCAGGCCTCACACCGACTGTTTCATTATCCGAGACCAAGGCCTCACACCGATTGTTTCATTATCCCAGACAAGGCCATACACCGACTGTCTCATTATCCCAAACCACGCATCACACCGACTGTTTCATTATCCCAGACCAGGCCTCACACCGACTGTTCCATTAACCCAGACCAGGCCTCACACCGACTGTTTCATTATCCCAGACCAGGCCTCACACCGACTGTTTCATTATCCCAGTCCAGGCCGCACACCGACTGTTCCATTAACCCAGACCAGGCCTCACACCGACTGTTTCATTAGCCCAGGCCAGGCCTCAATCCGACTGTTTCATTATCCCAGTCCATGCCTCACAACGACTGTTTCATTATCCCAGTCCATGCCTCACACCGACTGTTTCATTAACCCAGACCAGTCCTCACACCGAATGTTTCATTATCCCAGACGAGGCCCCACAGCGAATGTTTCATTATCCCAGACAAGGCCTCACACCGACTGTTTCATTAACCCAGACCAGTCCTCACACCGACTGTTTCATTATCCCAGACGAGGCCCCACAGCAAATGTTTCATTAACCCTGACCAGGCCTCGCACCCACTGTCTCATTATCCCAAACCAAGCATCACAACGACTGTTTCATTATCCCAGACCAGGCCTCACACCGACTGTTTCATTATCCCAGTCCAGGCCTCACACCGACTGTTCCATTAACCCAGACCAGGCCTCAAACCGACTGTTTCATTATCCCAGACACGGCCTCACACAGACTGTTTCATTATCCCAGACCAGGCCGCACACCGACTGTTTCATTAACCCTGACCAGGCCTCACACCGACTGTTTCATTATCCCAAACCAAGCATCACAAAGACTGTTTCATTATCCCAGTCCAGGCCACACACCGACTGTTTCATTATCCCAGACCAGGCCTCACACCGACTGTTTCATTAACCCAGACCAGGCCTCACACCGACTGTTTCATTATCCCAGTCCAGGCCTCACACCGACTGTTCCATTAACCCATACCAGGCCTCACACCGACTGTTTCATTATCCCAGACCAGGCCTCACACCGACTGTTTCATTAACCCTGACCAGGCCTCACAACGACTGTTTCATTATCCCAGTCCAGTCCTCACACCGACTGTTTCATTATCCTAGACCAGGCCTCACACTGACTGTCTCATTATCCCTGACAAGGCCTCACACCGACTGTTTCATTATCCCAGACAAGGCCTCACACTGACTTTTTTATTATCCAAGATCAGGCCTCAAACTGACTGTTTCATTATCCCAGACCAGGACTTACACCGACTGTTTCATTATCCCAGACCAGGTCTCACACCGACTGTTTCATTATCCCAGACAAAGCCACACACCGACTGTTTCATTATCCCAGGCCAAGCCTCACACCGACTGTTTCATTATCCCAGGACAAGCCTCACAACGACTGTTTCATTATCCCAGACAGGGCCTCACACCGACTGTTTCATTATCCCAGACCAGTCCTCACACCGACTGTTTCATTATCCCAGATGAGGCCCCACAGCGAATGTTTCATTATCCCAGACAAGGCCTCACACCGACTGTTTCATTAACCCAGACCAGTCCTCACACCGACTGTTTCATTATCCCAGACGAGGCCCCACAGCAAATGTTTCATTAACCCTGACCAGGCCTCGCACCCACTGTCTCATTATTCCAAACCAAGCATCACAACGACTGTTTCATTATCCCAGACCAGGCCTCACACCGACTGTTTCATTATCCCAGTCCAGGCCTCACACCGACTGTTCCATTAACCCAGACCAGGCCTCAAACCGACTGTTTCATTATCCCAGACCAGGCCTCACACCGACTGTTTCATTAACCCAGACCAGGCATCACACCGACTGTTTCATTATCCCAGTCCAGGCCTCACACCGACTGTTTCATTATCCCAAACCAAGCATCACAACGACTGTTTCATTATCCCAGACAGGGCCTCACACCGACTGTTTCATTATCCCAGACATGGCCTCACACCGACTGTTTCATTATCCCAGACAAGGACTCACACCGACTGTCTCATTATCCCAGACAAGGCCTCACACCGACTGTTTCATTATCCCAGACGAGGCCCCAGACCGAATGTTTCAGTATTCCAGACGAAGTTTCACACCGACTGTTTCATTAGCGCAGAGCAGGCCCCTACACCGTGTGTTTCATTATCCCAGACCAGGCCTCAGACCGACTGTTTCATTATCCCAGACCAGGCCTCACACCGACTGTTTCATTAACCCTGACCAGGCCTCACTCCGACTGTTTCATTATCCCAAACCAAGCATCACAACGACTGTTTCATTATCCCAGACCAGGCCTCACACCGACTGTTTCATTATCCCAGTCCAGGCCTCACACCGACTGTTCCATTAACCCAGACCAGGCCTCAAACCGACTGTTTCATTATCCCAGACACGGCCTCACACAGACTGTTTCATTATCCCAGACCAGGCCGCACACCGACTGTTTCATTAACCCTGACCAGGCCTCACACCGACTGTTTCATTATCCCAAACCAAGCATCACAAAGACTGTTTCATTATCCCAGTCCAGGCCACACACCGACTGTTTCATTATCCCAGACCAGGCCTCACACCGACTGTTTCATTAACCCAGACCAGGCCTCACACCGACTGTTTCATTATCCCAGTCCAGGCCTCACACCGACTGTTCCATTAACCCACACCAGGCCTCACACCGACTGTTTCATTATCCCACACCAGGCCTCACACCGACTGTTTCATTAACCCTGACCAGGCCTCACAACGACTGTTTCATTATCCCAGTCCAGTCCTCACACCGACTGTTTCATTATCCCAGACCAGGCCTGAGACCGACTGTTTCATTATCCCAGACCAGGCCTCACACCGACTGTTTCATTAACCCTGACCAGGCCTCACTCCGACTGTTTCATTATCCCAAACCAAGCATCACAACGACTGTTTCATTATCCCAGACCAGGCCTCACACCGACTGTTTCATTATCCCAGTCCAGGCCTCACACCGACTGTTCCATTAACCCAGACCAGGCCTCAAACCGACTGTTTCATTATCCCAGACACGGCCTCACACAGACTGTTTCATTATCCCAGACCAGGCCGCACACCGACTGTTTCATTAACCCTGACCAGGCCTCACACCGACTGTTTCATTATCCCAAACCAAGCATCACAAAGACTGTTTCATTATCCCAGTCCAGGCCACACACCGACTGTTTCATTATCCCAGACCAGGCCTCACACCGACTGTTTCATTAACCCAGACCAGGCCTCACACCGACTGTTTCATTATCCCAGTCCAGGCCTCACACCGACTGTTCCATTAACCCACACCAGGCCTCACACCGACTGTTTCATTATCCCACACCAGGCCTCACACCGACTGTTTCATTAACCCTGACCAGGCCTCACAACGACTGTTTCATTATCCCAGTCCAGTCCTCACACCGACTGTTTCATTATCCTAGACCAGGCCTCACACTGACTGTCTCATTATCCCAGACAAGGCGTCACACCGACTGTTTCATTATCCCAAGACCAGGCCTCACACCGACTGTTTCATTATCCAAGACCAGGCCTCACACCGACTGTTTCATTATCCGAGACCAAGGCCTCACACCGATTGTTTCATTATCCCAGACAAGGCCATACACCGACTGTCTCATTATCCCAAACCACGCATCACACCGACTGTTTCATTATCCCAGACCCGGCCTCACACCGACTGTTCCATTAACCCAGACCAGGCCTCACACCGACTGTTTCATTATCCCAGACCAGGCCTCACACCGACTGTTTCATTATCCCAGTCCAGGCCGCACACCGACTGTTCCATTAACCCAGACCAGGCCTCACACCGACTGTTTCATTAGCCCAGGCCAGGCCTCAATCCGACTGTTTCATTATCCCAGGCCATGCCTCACAACGACTGTTTCATTATCCCAGTCCATGCCTCACACCGACTGTTTCATTAACCCAGACCAGTCCTCACACCGAATGTTTCATTATCCCAGACGAGGCCCAACAGCGAATGTTTCATTATCCCAGACAAGGCCTCACACCGACTGTTTCATTAATCCAGACCAGTCCTCACACCGACTGTTTCATTATCCCAGACGAGGCCCCACAGCAAATGTTTCATTAACCCTGACCAGGCCTCGCACCCACTGTCTCATTATCCCAAACCAAGCATCACAACGACTGTTTCATTATCCCAGACCAGGCCTCACACCGACTGTTTCATTATCCCAGTCCAGGCCTCACACCGACTGTTCCATTAACCCAGACCAGGCCTCAAACCGACTGTTTCATTATCCCAGACACGGCCTCACACAGACTGTTTCATTATCCCAGACCAGGCCGCACACCGACTGTTTCATTAACCCTGACCAGGCCTCACACCGACTGTTTCATTATCCCAAACCAAGCATCACAAAGACTGTTTCATTATCCCAGTCCAGGCCACACACCGACTGTTTCATTATCCCAGACTAGGCCTCACACCGACTGTTTCATTAACCCAGACCAGGCCTCACACCGACTGTTTCATTATCCCAGACCAGGCCTCACACCGACTGTTTCATTAACCCTGACCAGGCCTCACAACGACTGTTTCATTATCCCAGTCCAGTCCTCACACCGACTGTTTCATTATCCTAGACCAGGCCTCACACTGACTGTCTCATTATCCCTGACAAGGCCTCACACCGACTGTTTCATTATCCCAGACAAGGCCTCACACTGACTTTTTTATTATCCAAGATCAGGCCTCAAAATGACTGTTTCATTATCCCAGACCAGGACTTACACCGACTGTTTCATTATCCCAGACCAGGTCTCACACCGACTGTTTCATTATCCCAGACAAAGCCACACACCGACTGTTTCATTATCCCAGGCCAAGCCTCACACCGACTGTTTCATTATCCCAGGACAAGCCTCACAACGACTGTTTCATTATCCCAGACAGGGCCTCACACCGACTGTTTCATTATCCCAGACCAGTCCTCACACTGACTGTTTCATTATCCCAGACGAGGCCCCACAGCGAATGTTTCATTATCCCAGACAAGGCCTCACACCGACTGTTGCATTAACCCAGACCAGTCCTCACACCGACTGTTTCATTATCCCAGTCCAGGCCTCACACCGACTGTTCCATTAACCCAGACCAGGCCTCAAACCGACTGTTTCATTATCCCAGACACGGCCTCACACAGACTGTTTCATTATCCCAGACCAGGCCGCACACCGACTGTTTCATTAACCCTGACCAGGCCTCACACCGACTGTTTCATTATCCCAAACCAAGCATCACAAAGACTGTTTCATTATCCCAGTCCAGGCCACACACCGACTGTTTCATTATCCCAGACCAGGCCGCACACCGACTGTTTCATTAACCCAGACCAGGCCTCACACCGACTGTTTCATTATCCCAGTCCAGGCCTCACACCGACTGTTCCATTAACCCATACCAGGCCTCACACCGACTGTTTCATTATCCCACACCAGGCCTCAAACCGACTGTTTCATTATCCCAGTCCAGTCCTCACACCGACTGTTTCATTATCCTAGACCAGGCCTCACACTGACTGTCTCATTATCGCAGACAAGGCGTCACACCGACTGTTTCATTATCCCAAGACCAGGCCTCACACCGACTGTTTCATTATCCAAGACCAGGCCTCACACCGACTGTTTCATTATCCGAGACCAAGGCCTCACACCGATTGTTTCATTATCCCAGACAAGGCCATACACCGACTGTCTCATTATCCCAAACCACGCATCACACCGACGGTTTCATTATCCCAGACGAGGCCCAAGACCGAATGTTTCAGTATTCAAGACGAAGTTTCACACCGACTGTTTCATTAGCCCAGAGCAGGCCCCTACACCGTGTGTTTCATTATCCAAGACCAGGCCTCACACCGACTGTTTCATTATCCCAAGACCAGGCCTCACACCGACTGTTTCATTATCCAAGACCAGGCCTCACACCGACTGTTTCATTATCCGAGACCAAGGCCTCACACCGATTGTTTCATTATCCCAGACAAGGCCATACACCGACTGTCTCATTATCCCAAACCACGCATCACACCGACTGTTTCATTATCCCAGACCCGGCCTCACACCGACTGTTCCATTAACCCAGACCAGGCCTCACACCGACTGTTTCATTATCCCAGACCAGGCCTCACACCGACTGTTTCATTATCCCAGACCAGGCCTCACAACGACTGTTTCATTAGCCCAGGCCAGGACTCAATCCGACTGTTTCATTATCCCAGGCCATGCCTCACAACGACTGTTTCATTATCCCAGTCCATGCCTCACACCGACTGTTTCATTAACCCAGACCAGTCCTCACACCGAATGTTTCATTATCCCAGACGAGGCCCCACAGCGAATGTTTCATTATCCCAGACAAGGCCTCACACCGACTGTTTCATTAACCCAGACCAGTCCTCACACCGACTGTTTCATTATCCCAGACGAGGCCCCACAGCAAATGTTTCATTAACCCTGACCAGGCCTCGCACCCACTGTCTCATTATCCCAAACCAAGCATCACAACGACTGTTTCATTATCCCAGACCAGGCCTCACACCGACTGTTTCATTATCCCAGTCCAGGCCTCACACCGACTGTTCCATTAACCCAGACCAGGCCTCAAACCGACTGTTTCATTATCCCAGACACGGCCTCACACAGACTGTTTCATTATCCCAGACCAGGCCGCACACCGACTGTTTCATTAACCCTGACCAGGCCTCACACCGACTGTTTCATTATCCCAAACCAAGCATCACAAAGACTGTTTCATTATCCCAGTCCAGGCCACACACCGACTGTTTCATTATCCCAGACCAGGCCTCACACCGACTGTTTCATTAACCCAGACCAGGCCTCACACCGACTGTTTCATTATCCCAGTCCAGGCCTCACACCGACTGTTCCATTAACCCATACCAGGCCTCACACCGACTGTTTCATTATCCCACACCAGGCCTCACACCGACTGCTTCATTAACCCTGACCAGGCCTCACAACGACTGTTTCATTATCCCAGTCCAGTCCTCACACCGACTGTTTCATTATCCTAGACCAGGCCTCACACTGACTGTCTCATTATCCCAGACAAGGCGTCACACCGACTGTTTCATTATCCCAAGACCAGGCCTCACACCGACTGTTTCATTATCCAAGACCAGGCCTCACACCGACTGTTCCATTAACCCAGACCAGGCCTCACACCGACTGTTTCATTATCCCAGACCAGGCCTCACACCGACTGTTTCATTATCCCAGTCCAGGCCGCACACCGACTGTTCCATTAACCCAGACCAGGCCTCACACCGACTGTTTCATTAGCCCAGGCCAGGCCTCAATCCGACTGTTTCATTATCCCAGGCCATGCCTCACAACGACTGTTTCATTATCCCAGTCCATGCCTCACACCGACTGTTTCATTAACCCAGACCAGTCCTCACACCGAATGTTTCATTATCCCAGACGAGGCCCCACAGCGAATGTTTCATTATCCCAGACAAGGCCTCACACCGACTGTTTCATTAACCCAGACCAGTCCTCACACCGACTGTTTCATTATCCCAGACGAGGCCCCACAGCAAATGTTTCATTAACCCTGACCAGGCCTCGCACCCACTGTCTCATTATCCCAAACCAAGCATCACAACGACTGTTTCATTATCCCAGACCAGGCCTCACACCGACTGTTTCATTATCCCAGTCCAGGCCTCACACCGACTGTTCCATTAACCCAGACCAGGCCTCAAACCGACTGTTTCATTATCCCAGACACGGCCTCACACAGACTGTTTCATTATCCCAGACCAGGCCGCACACCGACTGTTTCATTAACCCTGACCAGGCCTCACACCGACTGTTTCATTATCCCAAACCAAGCATCACAAAGACTGTTTCATTATCCCAGTCCAGGCCACACACCGACTGTTTCATTATCCCAGACCAGGCCTCACACCGACTGTTTCATTAACCCAGACCAGGCCTCACACCGACTGTTTCATTATCCCAGTCCAGGCCTCACACCGACTGTTCCATTAACCCATACCAGGCCTCACACCGACTGTTTCATTATCCCAGACCAGGCCTCACACCGACTGTTTCATTAACCCTGACCAGGCCTCACAACGACTGTTTCATTATCCCAGTCCAGTCCTCACACCGACTGTTTCATTATCCTAGACCAGGCCTCACACTGACGGTCTCATTATCCCTGACAAGGCCTCACACCGACTGTTTCATTATCCCAGACAAGGCCTCACACTGACTTTTTTATTATCCAAGATCAGGCCTCAAACTGACTGTTTCATTATCCCAGACCAGGACTTACACCGACTGTTTCATTATCCCAGACCAGGTCTCACACCGACTGTTTCATTATCCCAGACAAAGCCACACACCGACTGTTTCATTATCCCAGGCCAAGCCTCACACCGACTGTTTCATTATCCCAGGACAAGCCTCACAACGACTGTTTCATTATCCCAGACAGGGCCTCACACCGACTGTTTCATTATCCCAGACCAGTCCTCACACCGACTGTTTCATTATCCCAGACGAGGCCCCACAGCGAATGTTTCATTATCCCAGACAAGGCCTCACACCGACTGTTTCATTAACCCAGACCAGTCCTCACACCGACTGTTTCATTATCCCAGACGAGGCCCCACAGCAAATGTTTCATTAACCCTGACCAGGCCTCGCACCCACTGTCTCATTATCCCAAACCAAGCATCACAACGACTGTTTCATTATCCCAGACCAGGCCTCACACCGACTGTTTCATTATCCCAGTCCAGGCCTCACACCGACTGTTCCATTAACCCAGACCAGGCCTCAAACCGACTGTTTCATTATCCCAGACCAGGCCTCACACCGACTGTTTCATTAACCCAGACCAGGCATCACACCGACTGTTTCATTATCCCAGTCCAGGCCTCACACCGACTGTTTCATTATCCCAAACCAAGCATCACAACGACTGTTTCATTATCCCAGACAGGGCCTCACACCGACTGTTTCATTATCCCAGACATGGCCTCACACCGACTGTTTCATTATCCCAGACAAGGACTCACACCGACTGTCTCATTATCCCAGACAAGGCCTCACACCGACTGTTTCATTATCCCAGACGAGGCCCCAGACCGAATGTTTCAGTATTCCAGACGAAGTTTCACACCGACTGTTTCATTAGCGCAGAGCAGGCCCCTACACCGTGTGTTTCATTATCCCAGACCAGGCCTCAGACCGACTGTATCATTATCCCAGACCAGGCCTCACACCGACTGTTTCATTAACCCTGACCAGGCCTCACTCCGACTGTTTCATTATCCCAAACCAAGCATCACAACGACTGTTTCATTATCCCAGACCAGGCCTCACACCGACTGTTTCATTATCCCAGTCCAGGCCTCACACCGACTGTTCCATTAACCCAGACCAGGCCTCAAACCGACTGTTTCATTATCCCAGACACGGCCTCACACAGACTGTTTCATTATCCCAGACCAGGCCGCACACCGACTGTTTCATTAACCCTGACCAGGCCTCACACCGACTGTTTCATTATCCCAAACCAAGCATCACAAAGACTGTTTCATTATCCCAGTCCAGGCCACACACCGACTGTTTCATTATCCCAGACCAGGCCTCACACCGACTGTTTCATTAACCCAGACCAGGCCTCACACCGACTGTTTCATTATCCCAGTCCAGGCCTCACACCGACTGTTCCATTAACCCACACCAGGCCTCACACCGACTGTTTCATTATCCCAGACCAGGCCTCACACCGACTGTTTCATTAACCCTGACCAGGCCTCACAACGACTGTTTCATTATCCCAGTCCAGTGCTCACACCGACTGTTTCATTATCGCAGACCAGGCCTCAGACCGACTGTTTCATTATCCCAGACCAGGCCTCACACCGACTGTTTCATTAACCCTGACCAGGCCTCACTCCGACTGTTTCATTATCCCAAACCAAGCATCACAACGACTGTTTCATTATCCCAGACCAGGCCTCACACCGACTGTTCCATTAACCCAGACCAGGCCTCAAACCGACTGTTTCATTATCCCAGACACTGCCTCACACAGACTGTTTCATTATCCCAGACCAGGCCGCACACCGACTGTTTCATTAACCCTGACCAGGCCTCACACCGACTGTTTCATTATCCCAAACCAAGCATCACAAAGACTGTTTCATTATCCCAGTCCAGGCCACACACCGACTGTTTCATTATCCCAGACCAGGCCTCACACCGACTGTTTCATTAACCCAGACCAGGCCTCACACCGACTGTTTCATTATCCCAGTCCAGGCCTCACACCGACTGTTCCATTAACCCACACCAGGCCTCACACCGACTGTTTCATTATCCCACACCAGGCCTCACACCGACTGTTTCATTAACCCTGACCAGGCCTCACAACGACTGTTTCATTATCCCAGTCCAGTCCTCACACCGACTGTTTCATTATCCTAGACCAGGCCTCACACTGACTGTCTCATTATCCCAGACAAGGCGTCACACCGACTGTTTCATTATCCCAAGACCAGGCCTCACACCGACTGTTTCATTATCCAAGACCAGGCCTCACACCGACTGTTTCATTATCCGAGACCAAGGCCTCACACCGATTGTTTCATTATCCCAGACAAGGCCATACACCGACTGTCTCATTATCCCAAACCACGCATCACACCGATTGTTTCATTATCCCAGACCCGGCCTCACACCGACTGTTCCATTAACCCAGACCAGGCCTCACACCGACTGTTTCATTATCCCAGACCAGCCCTCACAACGACTGTTTCATTATCCCAGTCCAGGCCGCACACCGACTGTTCCATTAACCCAGACCAGGCCTCACACCGACTGTTTCATTAGCCCAGGCCAGGCCTCAATCCGACTGTTTCATTATCCCAGGCCATGCCTCACAACGACTTTTTCATTATCCCAGTCCATGCCTCACACCGACTGTTTCATTAACCCAGACCAGTCCTCGCACCGAATGTTTCATTATCCCAGACGAGGCCCCACAGCGAATGTTTCATTATCCCAGAAAAGGCCTCACACCGACTGTTTCATTAACCCAGACGAGTCCTCACACCGACTGTTTCATTATCCCAGACGAGGCCCCACAGCAAATGTTTCATTAACCCTGACCAGGCCTCGCACCCACTGTCTCATTATCCCAAACCAAGCATCACAACGACTGTTTCATTATCCCAGACCAGGCCTCACACCGACTGTTTCATTATCCCAGTCCAGGCCTCACACCGACTGTTCCATTAACCCAGACCAGGCCTCAAACCGACTGTTTCATTATCCCAGACACGGCCTCACACAGACTGTTTCATTATCCCAGACCAGGCCGCACACCGACTGTTTCATTAACCCTGACCAGGCCTCACACCGACTGTTTCATTATCCCAAACCAAGCATCACAAAGACTGTTTCATTATCCCAGTCCAGGCCACACACCGACTGTTTCATTATCCCAGACTAGGCCTCACACCGACTGTTTCATTAACCCAGACCAGGCCTCACACCGACTGTTTCATTATCCCAGACCAGGCCTCACACCGATTGTTTCATTAACCCTGACCAGGCCTCACAACGACTGTTTCATTATCCCAGTCCAGTCCTCACACCGACTGTTTCATTATCCTAGACCAGGCCTCACACTGACTGTCTCATTATCCCTGACAAGGCCTCACACCGACTGTTTCATTATCCCAGACAAGGCCTCACACTGACTTTTTTATTATCCAAGATCAGGCCTCAAACTGACTGTTTCATTATCCCAGACCAGGACTTACACCGACTGTTTCATTATCCCAGACCAGGTCTCACACCGACTGTTTCATTATCCCAGACAAAGCCACACACCGACTGTTTCATTATCCCAGGCCAAGCCTCACACCGACTGTTTCGTTATCCAAGGACAAGCCTCACAACGACTGTTTCATTATCCCAGACAGGGCCTCACACCGACTGTTTCATTATCCCAGACCAGTCCTCACACTGACTGTTTCATTATCCCAGACGAGGCCCCACAGCGAATGTTTCATTATCCCAGACAAGGCCTCACACCGACTGTTTCATTAACCCAGACCAGTCCTCACACCGACTGTTTCATTATCCCAGACGAGGCCCCACAGCAAATGTTTCATTAACCCTGACCAGGCCTCGCACCGACTGTCTCATTATCCCAAACCAAGCATCACAAAGACTGTTTCATTATCCCAGACAGGGCCTCACACCGACTGTTTCATTATCCCAGACACGACCTCACACCGACTGATTCATTATCCCAGACAAGGACTCACACCGACTGTTTCATTATCCCAGACGAGGCCACAGACCGAATGTTTCAGTATTCCAGACGAAGTTTCACACCGACTGTTTCATTAGCGCAGAGCAGGCCCCTACACCGTGTGTTTCATTATCCCAGACCAGGCCTCAGACCGACTGTTTCATTATCCCTGACCAGGCCTCACACCGACTGTATCATTAACCCTGACCAGGCCTCACAACGACTGTTTCATTATCCCAGTCCAGTCCTCACACCGACTGTTTCATTATCCTAGACCAGGCCTCACACCGACTGTCTCATTATCCCTGACAAGGCCTCACACCGACTGTTTCATTATCCCAGACCAGGCCTCACACCGACTGTTTCATTATCCCAGACCAAGGCCTCACACCGACTGTAACATTATCCCAGGCAAGGCCTCACACCGACTGCTTCCTTACCCCAGACATGTCCATACACCGACTGTCTCATTATCCCAGACACGGCCTCACACAGACTGTTTCATTATCCCAGACCAGGCCGCACACCGACTGTTTCATTAACCCTGACCAGGCCTCACACCGACTGTTTCATTATCCCAAACCAAGCATCACAACGACTGTTTCATTATCCCAGACCAGGCCTCACACCGACTGTTTCATTATCCCAGTCCAGGCCTCACACCGACTGTTCCATTAACCCAGACCAGGCCTCAAACCGACTGTTTCATTATCCCAGACACGGCCTCACACAGACTGTTTCATTATCCCAGACCAGGCCGCACACCGACTGTTTCATTAACCCTGACCAGGCCTCACACCGACTGTTTCATTATCCCAAACCAAGCATCACAAAGACTGTTTCATTATCCCAGTCCAGGCCACACACCGACTGTTTCATTATCCCAGACCAGGCCTCACACCGACTGTTTCATTAACCCAGACCAGGCCTCACACCGACTGTTTCATTATCCCAGTCCAGGCCTCACACCGACTGTTCCATTAACCCATACCAGGCCTCACACCGACTGTTTCATTATCCCAGACCAGGCCTCACACCAACTGTTTCATTAACCCTGACCAGGCCTCACAACGACTGTTTCATTATCCCAGTCCAGTCCTCACACCGACTGTTTCATTATCCTAGACCAGGCCTCACACTGACTGTCTCATTATCCCTGACAAGGCCTCACACCGACTGTTTCATTATCCCAGACAAGGCCTCACACCGACTGTTTCATTATCCCAGACCAGGACTTACACCGACTGTTTCATTATCCCAGACCAGGTCTCACACCGACTGTTTCATTATCCCAGACAAAGCCACACACCGACTGTTTCATTATCCCAGGCCAAGCCTCACACCGACTGTTTCGTTATCCCAGGACAAGCCTCACAACGACTGTTTCATTATCCCAGACAGGGCCTCACACCGACTGTTTCATTATCCCAGACCAGTCCTCACACTGACTGTTTCATTATCCCAGACGAGGCCCCACAGCGAATGTTTCATTATCTCAGACAAGGCCTCACACCGACTGTTTCATTAACCCAGACCAGTCCTCACACCGACTGTTTCATTATCCCAGACGAGGCCCCACAGCAAATGTTTCATTAACCCTGACCAGGCCTCGCACCGACTGTCTCATTATCCCAAACCAAGCATCACAAAGACTGTTTCATTATCCCAGACAGGGCCTCACATCGACTGTTTCATTATCCCAGACACGACCTCACAACGACTGATTCATTATCCCAGACAAGGACTCACACCGACTGTCTCATTATCCCAGACAAGGCCTCACACCGACTGTTTCATTATCCCAGACGAGACCCCAGTCCGAATGTTTCAGTATTCCAGACGAAGTTTCACACCGACTGTTTCATTAGCAAGGAGCAGGCCCCCACACCGTGTGTTTCATTATCCCAGACCCGGCCTCAGACCGACTGTTTCATTATCCCTGACCAGGCCTCTCACCGACTGTATCATTAACCCTGACCAGGCCTCACAACGACTGTTTCATTATCCCAGTCCAGGCCTCACACCGACTGTTTCATTATCCTAGACCAGGCCTCACACCGACTGTCTCATTATCCCTGACAAGGCCTCACACCGACTGTTTCATTATCCCAGACCAGGCCTCACACCGACTGTTTCATTATCCCAAACCAAGCATCACAAAGACTGTTTCATTATCCCAGTCCAGGCCACACACCGAATGTTTCATTATCCCAGACCAGGCCTCACACCGACTGTTTCATTAACCCTGACCAGGCCTCACAACGACTGTTTCATTATCCCAGTCCAGTCCTCACACCGACTGTTTCATTATCCAAGACCAGGCCTCACAATGACTGTCTCATTATCCCTGACAAGGCCTCACACCGACTGTTTCACTATCCCAGACAAGGCCTCACACTGACTTTTTTATTATCCAAGATCAGGCCTCAAACTGACTGTTTCATTATCCCAGACCAGGACTTACACCGACTGTTTCATTATCCCAGACCAGGTCTCACACCGACTGTTTCATTATCCCAGACAAAGTCACAAACCGACTGTTTCATTATCCGAAGCCAAGCCTCACACCGACTGTTTCATTATCCCAGAACAAGCCTCACAACGACTGTTTCATTATCCCAGACAGGGCCTCACACCGACTGTTTCATTATCCCAGACACGACCTCACACCGACTGATTCATTATCCCAGACAAGGACTCACACCGACTGTCTCATTATCCCAGACAAGGCCTCACACCGACGGTTTCATTATCCCAGACGAGGCCCAAGACCGAATGTTTCAGCATTCAAGACGAAGTTTCACACCGACTGTTTCATTAGCCCAGAGCAGGCCCCTACAGCGTGTGTTTCATTATCCAAGACCAGGCCTCACACCGACTGTTTCATTATCCCAAGACCAGGCCTCACACCGACTGTTTCATTATCCAAGACCAGGCCTCACACCGACTGTTTCATTATCCGAGACCAAGGCCTCACACCGATTGTTTCATTATCACAGACAAGGCCATACACCGACTGTCTCATTATCCCAAACCACGCATCACACCGACTGTTTCATTATCCCAGACCCGGCCTCACACCGACTGTTCCATTAACCCAGACCAGGCCTCACACCGACTGTTTCATTATCCCAGACCAGGCCTCACACCGACTGTTTCATTATCCCAGTCCAGGCCGCACACCGACTGTTCCATTAACCCAGACCAGGCCTCACACCGACTGTTTCATTAGCCCAGGCCAGGCCTCAATCCGACTGTTTCATTATCCCAGGCCATGCCTCACAACGACTGTTTCATTATCCCAGTCCATGCCTCACACCGACTGTTTCATTAACCCAGACCAGTCCTCACACCGAATGTTTCATTATCCCAGACGAGGCCCCACAGCGAATGTTTCATTATCCCAGACAAGGCCTCACACCGACTGTTTCATTAACCCAGACCAGTCCTCACACCGACTGTTTCATTATCCCAGACGAGTCCCCACAGCAAATGTTTCATTAACCCTGACCAGGACTCGCACCCACTGTCTCATTATCCCAAACCAAGCATCACAACAACTGTTTCATTATCCCAGACCAGGCCTCACACCGACTGTTTCATTATCCCAGTCCAGGCCTCACACCGACTGTTCCATTAACCCAGACCAGGCCTCAAACCGACTGTTTCATTATCCCAGACACGGCCTCACACAGACTGTTTCATTATCCCAGACCAGGCCGCACACCGACTGTTTCATTAACCCTGACCAGGCCTCACACCGACTGTTTCATTATCCCAAACCAAGCATCACAAAGACTGTTTCATTATCCCAGTCCAGGCCACACACCGACTGTTTCATTATCCCAGACCAGGCCTCACACCGACTGTTTCATTAACCCAGACCAGGCCTCACACCGACTGTTTCATTATCCCAGTCCAGGCCTCACACCGACTGTTCCATTAACCCGTACCAGGCCTCACACCGACTGTTTCATTATCCCAGACCAGGCCTCACACCGACTGTTTCATTAACCCTGACCAGGCCTCACAACGACTGTTTCATTATCCCAGTCCAGTCCTCACACCGACTGTTTCATTATCCTAGACCAGGCCTCACACTGACTGTCTCATTATCCCTGACAAAGCCTCACACCGACTGTTTCATTATCCCAGACAAGGCCTCACACTGACATTTTTATTATCCAAGATCAGGCCTCAAACTGACTGTTTCATTATCCCAGACCAGGACTTACACCGACTGTTTCATTATCCCAGACCAGGTCTCACACCGACTGTTTCATTATCCCAGACAAAGCCACACACCGACTGTTTCATTATCCCAGGCCAAGCCTCACAAGACTGTTTCATTATCCCAGGACAAGCCTCACAACGACTGTTTCATTATCCCAGACAGGGCCTCACACCGACTGTTTCATTATCCCTGACCAGTCCTCACACTGACTGTTTCATTATCCCAGACGAGGCCCCACAGCGAATGTTTCATTATCCCAGACAAGGCCTCACACCGACTGTTTCATTAACCCAGACCAGTCCTCACACCGACTGTTTCATTATCCCAGACGAGGCCCCACAGCAAATGTTTCATTAACCCTGACCAGGCCTCGCACCGACTGTCTCATTATCCCAAACCAAGCATCACAAAGACTGTTTCATTATCCCAGTCCAGGCCTCACACCGACGGTTTCATTATCCCAGACGAGGCCCCAGACCGACTGTTTCATTATCCCAGACCAGGCCCCTACACCGTGTGTTTCATTATCCCAGACCAGGCCTCACACCGACTGTTTCATTATCCCTGACCAGGCCTCACACCGACTGTATCATTAACCCTGACCAGGCCTCACTACGACTGTTTCATTATCCCAGTCCAGGCCTCACACCGACTGTTGCATTATCCTAGACGAGGCATCACACCGACTGTCTCATTATCCCTGACAAGGCCTCACACCGACTGTTTCATTATCCCAGACACGGCCTCACACCGACTGTTTCATTATCCGAGACCAAGGCCTCACACCGACTGTTTCATTATCCCAGGCAAGGCCTCACACCGACTGTTTCCTTACCCCAGACATTGCCATACACCGACTGTCTCATTATCCCAGACACGGCCTCACACAGACTGTTTCATTATCCCAGACCAGGCCTCACACCGACTGTTTCATTAACCCTCACCAGGCCTCACACCGACTGTTTCATTATCCCAAACCAAGCATCACAACGACTGTTTCATTATCCCAGTCCAGGCCTCACACCGACTGTTTCATTATCCCAGACCAGGCCTCACACCGACTGTTTCATTAACCCAGACCTGGCCTCACACCGACTGTTCCATTAACCCAGACCAGGCCTCAAACCGACTGTTTCATTATCCCAGACACGGCCTCACACAGACTGTTTCATTATCCCAGACCAGGCCGCACACCGACTGTTTCATTAACCCTGACCAGGCCTCACACCGACTGTTTCATTATCCCAAACCAAGCATCACAAAGACTGTTTCATTATCCCAGTCCAGGCCACACACCGACTGTTTCATTATCCCAGACCAGGCCTCACACCGACTGTTTCATTAACCCAGACCAGGCCTCACACCGACTGTTTCATTATCCCAGTCCAGGCCTCACACCGACTGTTCCATTAACCCATACCAGGCCTCACACCGACTGTTTCATTATACCACACCAGGCCTCACACCGACTGTTTCATTAACCCTGACCAGGCCTCACAACGACTGTTTCATTATCCCAGTCCAGTCCTCACACCGACTGTTTCATTATCCTAGACCAGGCCTCACACTGACTATCTCATTATCCCAGACAAGGCGTCACACCGACTGTTTCATTATCCCAAGACCAGGCCTCACACCGACTGTTTCATTATCCAAGACCAGGCCTCACACCGACTGTTTCATTATCCGAGACCAAGGCCTCACACCGATTGTTTCATTATCCCAGACAAGGCCATACACCGACTGTCTCATTATCCCAAACCACGCATCACACCGACTGTTTCATTATCCCAGACCCGGCCTCACACCGACTGTTCCATTAACCCAGACCAGGCCTCACACCGACTGTTTCATTATCCCAGACCAGGCCTCACACCGACTGTTTCATTATCCCAGTCCAGGCCGCACACCGACTGTTCCATTAACCCCGACCAGGCCTCACACCGACTGTTTCATTAGCCCAGGCCAGGCCTCAATCCGACTGTTTCATTATCCCAGGCCATGCCTCACAACGACTGTTTCATTATCCCAGTCCATGCCTCACACCGACTGTTTCATTAACCCAGACCAGTCCTCACACCGAATGTTTCATTATCCCAGACGAGGCCCCACAGCGAATGTTTCATTATCCCAGACAAGGCCTCACACCGACTGTTTCATTATCCCAGACCAGTCCTAACACCGACTGTTTCATTATCCCAGACGAGGCCCCACAGCAAATGTTTCATTAACCCTGACCAGGCCTCGCACCCACTGTCTCATTATCCCAAACCAAGCATCACAACGACTGTTTCATTATCCCAGACCAGGCCTCACACCGACTGTTTCATTATCCCAGTCCAGGCCTCACACCGACTGTTCCATTAACCCAGACCAGGCCTCAAACCGACTGTTTCATTATCCCAGACACGGCCTCACACAGACTGTTTCATTATCCCAGACCAGGCCGCACACCGACTGTTTCATTAACCCTGACCAGGCCTCACACCGACTGTTTCATTATCCCAAACCAAGCATCACAAAGACTGTTTCATTATCCCAGTCCAGGCCACACACCGACTGTTTCATTATTCCAGACCAGGCCTCACACCGACTGTTTCATTAACCCAGACCAGGCCTCACACCGACTGTTTCATTATCCCAGTGCAGGCCTCACACCGACTGTTCCATTAACCCAGACCAGGCCTCACACCGACTGTTTCATTATCCCAGACCAGGCCTCACACCGACAGTTTCATTAACCCTGACCAGGCCTCACAACGACTGTTTCATTATCCCAGTCCAGTCCTCACACCGACTGTTTCATTATCCTAGACCAGGCCTCACACTGACTGTCTCATTATCCCAGACAAGGCCTCACACTGACTTTTTTATTATCCAAGATCAGGCCTCAAACTGACTGTTTCATTATCCCAGACCAGGACTTACACCGACTGTTTCATTATCCCAGACCAGGTCTCACACCGACTGTTTCATTATCCCAGACAAAGCCACACACCGACTGTTTCATTATCCCAGGCCAAGCCTCACACCGACTGTTTCATTATCCCAGGACAAGCCTCACAACGACTGTTTCATTATCCCAGACAGGGCCTCACACCGACTGTTTCATTATTCCAGACCAGTCCTCACACCGACTGTTTCATTATCCCAGACGAGGCCCCACAGCGAATGTTTCATTATCCCAGACAAGGCCTCACACCGACTGTTTCATTAACCCAGACCAGTCCTCACACCGACTGTTTCATTATCCCAGACGAGGCCCCACAGCAAATGTTTCATTAACCCTGACCAGGCCTCGCACCCACTGTCTCATTATCCCAAACCAAGCATCACAACGACTGTTTCATTATCCCAGACCAGGCCTCACACCGACTGTTTCATTATCCCAGTCCAGGCCTCACACCGACTGTTCCATTAACCCAGACCAGGCCTCAAACCGACTGTTTCATTATCCCAGACCAGGCCTCACACCGACTGTTTCATTAACCCAGACCAGGAATCACACCGACTGTTTCATTATCCCAGTCCAGGCCTCATACCGACTGTTTCATTATCCCAAACAAAGCATCACAACGACTGTTTCATTATCCCAGACAGGGCCTCACACCGACTGTTTCATTATCCCAGACATGGCCTCACACCGACTGTTTCATTATCCCAGACAAGGACTCACACCGACTGTCTCATTATCCCAGACAAGGCCTCACACCGACTGTTTCATTATCCCAGTCCAGGCCGCACACCGACTGTTCCATTAACCCAGACCAGGCCTCACACCGACTGTTTCATTAGCCCAGGCCAGGCCTCAATCCGACTGTTTCATTATCCCAGGCCATGCCTCACAATGACTGTTTCATTATCCCAGTCCATGCCTCACACCGACTGTTTCATTAACCCAGACCAGTCCTCACACCGAATGTTTCATTATCCCAGACGAGGCCCCACAGCGAATGTTTCATTATCCCAGACAAGGCCTCACACCGACTGTTTCATTAACCCAGACCAGTCCTCACACCGACTGTTTCATTATCCCAGATGAGGCCCCACAGCAAATGTTTCATTAACCCTGACCAGGCCTCGCACCGACTGTCTCATTATCCCAAACCAAGCATCACAAAGACTGTTTCATTATCCCAGACCAGGCCTCACACCGACTGTTTCATTATCCCAGTCCAGGCCTCACACCGACTGTTCCATTAACCCAGACCAGGCCTCAAACCGACTGTTTCATTATCCCAGACACGGCCTCACACAGACTGTTTCATTATCCCAGACCAGGCCGCACACCGACTGTTTCATTAACCCTGACCAGGCCTCACAACGACTGTTTCATTATCCCAAACCAAGCATCACAAAGACTGTTTCATTATCCCAGTCCAGGCCACACACCGACTGTTTCATTATCCCAGACCAGGCCTCACACCGACTGTTTCATTAACCCAGACCAGGCCTCACACCGACTGTTTCATTATCCCAGTCCAGGCCTCACACCGACTGTTCCATTAACCCATACCAGGCCTCACACCGACTGTTTCATTATCCCAGACCAGGCCTCACACCGACTGTTTCATTAACCCTGACCAGGCCTCACAACGACTGTTTCATTATCCCAGTCCAGTCCTCACACCGACTGTTTCATTATCCTAGACCAGGCCTCACACTGACTGTCTCATTATCCCTGACAAGGCCTCACACCGACTGTTTCATTATCCCAGACAAGGCCTCACACTGACTTTTTTATTATCCAAGATCAGGCCTCAAACTGACTGTTTCATTATCCCAGACCAGGACTTACACCGACTGTTTCATTATCCCAGACCAGGTCTCACACCGACTGTTTCATTATCCCAGACAAAGCCACACACCGACTGTTTCATTATCCCAGGCCAAGCCTCACACCGACTGTTTCGTTATCCCAGGACAAGCCTCACAACGACTGTTTCATTATCCCAGACAGGGCCTCACACCGACTGTTTCATTATCCCAGACCAGTCCTCACACTGACTGTTTCATTATCCCAGACGAGGCCCCACAGCGAATGTTTCATTATCCCAGACAAGGCCTCACACCGACTGTTTCATTAACCCAGACCAGTCCTCACACCGACTGTTTCATTATCCCAGACGAGGCCCCACAGCAAATGTTTCATTAACCCTGACCAGGCCTCGCACCGACTGTCTCATTATCCCAAACCAAGCATCACAAAGACTGTTTCATTATCCCAGACAGGGCCTCACATCGACTGTTTCATTATCCCAGACACGACCTCACACCGACTGATTCATTATCCCAGACAAGGACTCACACCGACTGTCTCATTATCCCAGACAAGGCCTCACACCGACTGTTTCATTATCCCAGACGAGGCCCCAGACAGAATGTTTCAGTATTCCAGACGAAGTTTCACACCGACTGTTTCATTAGCGCAGAGCAGGCCCCCACACCGTGTGTTTCATTATCCCAGACCAGGCCTCAGACCGACTGTTTCATTATCCCTGACCAGGCCTCACACCGACTGTATCATTAACCCTGACCAGGCCTCACAACGACTGTTTCATTATCCCAGTCCAGGCCTCACACCGACTGTTTCATTATCCTAGACCAGGCCTCACACCGACTGTCTCATTATCCCTGACAAGGCCTCACACCGACTGTTTCATTATCCCAGACCAGGCCTCACACCGACTGTTTCATTATCCGAGACCAAGGCCTCACACCGACTGTAACATTATCCCAGGCAAGGCCTCACACCGACTGCTTCCTTACCCCAGACATGGCCATACACCGACTGTCTCATTACCCCAGACACGGCCTCACACAGACTGTTTCATTATCCCAGATTAGGCCGCACACCGACTGTTTCATTAACCCTGACCAGGCCTCACACCGACTGTTTCATTATCCCAAACCAAGCATCACAACGACTGTTTCATTATCCCAGACCAGGCCTCACACCGACTGTTTCATTATCCCAGTCCAGGCCTCACACCGACTGTTCCATTAACCCAGACCAGGCCTCAAACCGACTGTTTCATTATCCCAGACACGGCCTCACACAGACTGTTTCATTATCCCAGACCAGGCCGCACACCGACTGTTTCATTAACCCTGACCAGGCCTCACACCGACTGTTTCATTATCCCAAACCAAGCATCACAAAGACTGTTTCATTATCCCAGTCCAGGCCACACACCGACTGTTTCATTATCCCAGACCAGGCCTCACACCGACTGTTTCATTAACCCAGACCAGGCCTCACACCGACTGTTTCATTATCCCAGTCCAGGCCTCACACCGACTGTTCCATTAACCCATACCAGGCCTCACACCGACTGTTTCATTATCCCAGACCAGGCCTCACACCGACTGTTTCATTAACCCTGACCAGGCCTCACAACGACTGTTTCATTATCCCAGTCCAGTCCTCACACCGACTGTTTCATTATCCTAGACCAGGCCTCACACTGACTGTCTCATTATCCCTGACAAGGCCTCACACCGACTGTTTCATTATCCCAGACAAGGCCTCACACTGACTTTTTTATTATCCAAGATCAGGCCTCAAACTGACTGTTTCATTATCCCAGGCCAGGACTTACACCGACTGTTTCATTATCCCAGACCAGGTCTCACACCGACTGTTTCATTATCCCAGATAAAGCCACACACCGACTGTTTCATTATCCCAGGCCAAGCCTCACACCGACTGTTTCGTTATCCCAGGACAAGCCTCACAACGACTGTTTCATTATCCCAGACAGGGCCTCACACCGACTGTTTCATTATCCCAGACCAGTCCTCACACTGACTGTTTCATTATCCCAGACGAGGCCCCAGACCGAATGTTTCAGTATTCCAGACGAAGTTTCACACCGACTGTTTCATTAGCGCAGAGCAGGCCCCCACACCGTGTGTTTCATTATCCCAGACCAGGCCTCAGACCGTCTGTTTCATTATCCCAGACCAGGCCTCACACCGACTGTATCATTATCCCTGACCAGGCCTCACACCGACTGTATCATTAACCCTGACCAGGCCTCACAACGACTGTTTCATTATCCCAGTCCAGGCCTCACACCGACTGCTTCATTATCCTAGACCAGGCCTCACACCGACTGTCTCATTATCCCTGACAAGGCCTCACACCGACTGTTTCATTATCCCAGACCAGGCCTCACACCGACTGTTTCATTATCCGAGACCAAGGCCTCACACCGACAGTAACATTATCGCAGGCAAGGCCTCACACCGACTGCTTCCTTACCCCAGACATGGCCATACACCGACTGTCTCATTATCCCAGACACGGCCTCACACAGACTGTTTCATTATCCCAGACCAGGCCGCACACCGACTGTTTCATTAACCCTGACCAGGCCTCACACCGACTGTTTCATTATCCCAAACCAAGCATCACAAAGACTGTTTCATTATCCCATTCCAGGCCACACACCGACTGTTTCATTATCCCAGACCAGGCCTCACACCGACTGTTTCATTAACCCTGACCAGGCCTCACAACGACTGTTTCATTATCCCAGTCCAGTCCTCACACCGACTGTTTCATTATCCAAGACCAGGCCTCACAATGACTGTCTCATTATCCCTGACAAGTCCTCACACCGACTGTTTCACTATCCCAGACAAGGCCTCACACTGACTTTTTTATTATCCAAGATCAGGCCTCAAACTGACTGTTTTATTATCCCAGACCAGGACTTACACCGACTGTTTCATTATCCCAGACCAGGTCTCACACCGACTGTTTCATTATCCCAGACAAAGTCACAAACCGACTGTTTCATTATCCGAAGCCAAGCCTCACACCGACTGTTTCATTATCCCAGAACAAGCCTCACAACGACTGTTTCATTATCCCAGACAGGGCCTCACACCGACTGTTTCATTATACCAGACACGACCTCACACCGACTGATTCATTATCCCAGACAAGGACTCACACCGACTGTCTCATTATCCCAGACAAGGCCTCACACCGACGGTTTCATTATCCCAGACGAGGCCCCAGACCGAATGTTTCAGTATTCAAGACGAAGTTTCACACCGACTGTTTCATTAGCCCAGAGCAGGCCCCTACACCGTGTGTTTCATTATCCCAGACCAAGCCTCACACCGACAGTTTCATTATCCCTGACCAGGCCTCACACCGACTGTATCATTAACCCTGACCAGGCCTCACAACGACTGTTTCATTATCCCAGTCCAGGCCTCACACCGACTGTTTCATTATCCTAGACCAGGCCTCACACCGACTGTCTCATTATCCCTGACAAGGCCTCACACCGACTGTTTCATTATCCCAGACCAGGCCTCACACCGACTGTTTCATTATCCGAGACCAAGGCCTCACACCGACTGTAACATTATCCCAGGCAAGGCCTCACACCGACTGCTTCCTTACCCCAGACATGGCCATACACCGACTGTCTCATTATCCCAGACACGGCCTCACACAGACAGTTTCATTATCCCAGATTAGGCCGCACACCGACTGTTTCATTAACCCTGACCAGGCCTCACACCGACTGTTTCATTATCCCAAACCAAGCATCACAACGACTGTTTCATTATCCCAGACCAGGCCTCACATCGACTGTTTCATTATCCCAGTCCAGGCCTCACACCGACTGTTCCATTAACCCAGACCAGGCCTCAAACCGACTGTTTCATTATCCCAGACACGGCCTCACACAGACTGTTTCATTATCCCAGACCAGGCCGCACACCGACTGTTTCATTAACCCTGACCAGGCCTCACACCGACTGTTTCATTATCCCAAACCAAGCATCACAAAGACTGTTTCATTATCCCAGTCCAGGCCACACACCGACTGTTTCATTATCCCAGACAAAGTCACAAACCGACTGTTTCATTATCCGAAGCCAAGCCTCACACCGACTGTTTCATTATCCCAGAACAATCCTCACAACGACTGTTTCATTATCCCAGACAGGGCCTCACACCGACTGTTTCATTATCCCAGACACGACCTCACACCGACTGATTCATTATCCCAGACAAGGACTCACACCGACTGTCTCATTATCCCAGACAAGGCCTCACACCGACGGTTTCATTATCCCAGACGAGGCCCCAGACCGAATGTTTCAGTATTCAAGACGAAGTTTCACACCGACTGTTTCATTAGCCCAGAGCAGGCCCCTACACCGTGTGTTTCATTATCCCAGACCAGGCCTCACACCGACAGTTTCATTATCCCTGACCAGGCCTCACACCGACTGTATCATTAACCCTGACCAGGCCTCACAACGACTGTTTCATTATCCCAGTCCAGGCCTCACACCGACTGTTTCATTATCCTAGACCAGGCCTCACACCGACTGTCTCATTATCCCTGACAAGGCCTCACACCGACTGTTTCATTATCCCAGACCAGGCCTCACACCGACTGTTTCATTATCCGAGACCAAGGCCTCACACCGACTGCTTCCTTACCCCAGACATGGCCATACACCGACTGTCTCATTATCCCAGACACGGCCTCACACAGACAGTTTCATTATCCCAGATTAGGCCGCACACCGACTGTTTCATTAACCCTGACCAGGCCTCACACCGACTGTTTCATTATCCCAAACCAAGCATCACAACGACTGTTTCATTATCCCAGACCAGGCCTCACACCGACTGTTTCATTATCCCAGTCCAGGCCTCACACCGACTGTTCCATTAACCCAGACCAGGCCTCAAACCGACTGTTTCATTATCCCAGACACGGCCTCACACAGACTGTTTCATTATCCCAGACCAGGCCGCACACCGACTGTTTCATTAACCCTGACCAGGCCTCACACCGACTGTTTCATTATCCCAAACCAAGCATCACAAAGACTGTTTCATTATCCCAGTCCAGGCCACACACCGACTGTTTCATTATCCCAGACCAGGCCTCACACCGACTGTTTCATTAACCCAGACCAGGCCACACACCGACTGTTTCATTATCCCAGTCCAGGCCTCACACCGACTGTTCCATTAACCCATACCAGGCCTCACACCGACTGTTTCATTATCCCAGACCAGGCCTCACACCGACTGTTTCATTAACCCTGACCAGGCCTCACAATGACTGTTTCATTATCCCAGTCCAGTCCTCACACCGACTGTTTCATTATCCTAGACCAGGCCTCACACTGACTGTCTCATTATCCCTGACAAGGCCTCACACCGACTGTTTCATTATCCCAGACAAGGCCTCACACTGACTTTTTTATTATCCAAGATCAGGCCTCAAACTGACTGTTTCATTATCCCAGACCAGGACTTACACCGACTGTTTCATTATCCCAGACCAGGTCTCACACCGACTGTTTCATTATCCCAGATAAAGCCACACACCGACTGTTTCATTATCCCAGGCCAAGCCTCACACCGACTGTTTCGTTATCCCAGGACAAGCCTCACAACGACTGTTTCATTATCCCAGACAGGGCCTCACACCGACTGTTTCATTATCCCAGACCAGTCCTCACACTGACTGTTTCATTATCCCAGACGAGGCCCCACAGCGAATGTTTCATTATCCCAGACAAGGCCTCACACCGACTGTTTCATTATCCCAAACCAAGCATCACAAAGACTGTTTCATTATCCCAGACAGGGCCTCACATCGACTGTTTCATTATCCCAGACACGACCTCACACCGACTGATTCATTATCCCAGACAAGGACTCACACCGACTGTCTCATTATCCCAGACAAGGCCTCACACCGACTGTTTCATTATCCCAGACGAGGCCCCAGACCGAATGTTTCAGTATTCCAGACGAAGTTTCACACCGACTGTTTCATTAGCGCAGAGCAGGCCCCCACACCGTGTGTTTCATTATCCCAGACCAGGCCTCAGACCGACTGTTTCATTATCCCTGACCAGGCCTCACACCGACTGTATCATTAACCCTGACCAGGCCTCACAACGACTGTTTCATTATCCCAGTCCAGGCCTCACACCGACTGCTTCATTATCCTAGACCAGGCCTCACACCGACTGTCTCATTATCCCTGACAAGGCCTCACACCGACTGTTTCATTATCCCAGACCAGGCCTCACACCGACTGTTTCATTATCCGAGACCAAGGCCTCACACCGACTGTAACATTATCCCAGGCAAGGCCTCACACCGACTGCTTCCTTACCCCAGACATGGCCATACACCGACTGTCTCATTATCCCAGACACGGCCTCACACAGACTGTTTCATTATCCCAGACCAGGCCGCACACCGACTGTTTCATTAACCCTGACCAGGCCTCACACCGACTGTTTCATTATCCCAAACCAAGCATCACAAAGACTGTTTCATTATCCCAGTCCAGGCCACACACCGACTGTTTCATTATCCCAGACCAGGCCTCACACCGACTGTTTCATTAACCCTGACCAGGCCTCACAACGACTGTTTCATTATCCCAGTCCAGTCCTCACACCGACTGTTTCATTATCCCAGACAAAGTCACAAACCGACTGTTTCATTATCCGAAGCCAAGCCTCACACCGACTGTTTCATTATCCCAGAACAAGCCTCACAACGACTGTTTCATTATCCCAGACAGGGCCTCACACCGACTGTTTCATTATCCCAGACACGACCTCACACCGACTGATTCATTATCCCAGACAAGGACTCACACCGACTGTCTCATTATCCCAGACAAGGCCTCACACCGACGGTTTCATTATCCCAGACGAGGCCCCAGACCGAATGTTTCAGTATTCAAGACGAAGTTTCACACCGACTGTTTCATTAGCCCAGAGCAGGCCCCTACACCGTGTGTTTCATTATCCCAGACCAGGCCTCACACCGACAGTTTCATTATCCCTGACCAGGCCTCACACCGACTGTATCATTAACCCTGACCAGGCCTCACAACGACTGTTTCATTATCCCAGTCCATGCCTCACACCGACTGTTTCATTAACCCAGACCAGTCCTCACACCGAATGTTTCATTATCCCAGACGAGGCCCCACAGCGAATGTTTCATTATCCCAGACAAGGCCTCACACCGACTGTTTCATTAACCCAGACCAGTCCTCACACCGACTGTTTCATTATCCCAGATGAGGCCCCACAGCAAATGTTTCATTAACCCTGACCAGGCCTCACACCGACTGTCTCATTATCCCTGACAAGGCCTCACACCGACTGTTTCATTATCCCAGACCAGGCCTCACACCGACTGTTTCATTATCCGAGACCAAGGCCTCACACCGACTGTAACATTATCCCAGGCAAGGCCTCACACCGACTGCTTCCTTACCCCAGACATGGCCATACACCGACTGTCTCATTACCCCAGACACGGCCTCACACAGACTGTTTCATTATCCCAGATTAGGCCGCACACCGACTGTTTCATTAACCCTGACCAGGCCTCACACCGACTGTTTCATTATCCCAAACCAAGCATCACAACGACTGTTTCATTATCCCAGACCAGGCCTCACACCGACTGTTTCATTATCCCAGTCCAGGCCTCACACCGACTGTTCCATTAACCCAGACCAGGCCTCAAACCGACTGTTTCATTATCCCAGACACGGCCTCACACAGACTGTTTCATTATCCCAGACCAGGCCGCACACCGACTGTTTCATTAACCCTGACCAGGCCTCACACCGACTGTTTCATTATCCCAAACCAAGCATCACAAAGACTGTTTCATTATCCCAGTCCAGGCCACACACCGACTGTTTCATTATCCCAGACCAGGCCTCACACCGACTGTTTCATTAACCCAGACCAGGCCTCACACCGACTGTTTCATTATCCCAGTCCAGGCCTCACACCGACTGTTCCATTAACCCATACCAGGCCTCACACCGACTGTTTCATTATCCCAGACCAGGCCTCACACCGACTGTTTCATTAACCCTGACCAGGCCTCACAACGACTGTTTCATTATCCCAGTCCAGTCCTCACACCGACTGTTTCATTATCCTAGACCAGGCCTCACACTGACTGTCTCATTATCCCTGACAAGGCCTCACACCGACTGTTTCATTATCCCAGACAAGGCCTCACACTGACTTTTTTATTATCCAAGATCAGGCCTCAAACTGACTGTTTCATTATCCCAGGCCAGGACTTACACCGACTGTTTCATTATCCCAGACCAGGTCTCACACCGACTGTTTCATTATCCCAGATAAAGCCACACACCGACTGTTTCATTATCCCAGGCCAAGCCTCACACCGACTGTTTCGTTATCCCAGGACAAGCCTCACAACGACTGTTTCATTATCCCAGACAGGGCCTCACACCGACTGTTTCATTATCCCAGACCAGTCCTCACACTGACTGTTTCATTATCCCAGACGAGGCCCCAGACCGAATGTTTCAGTATTCCAGACGAAGTTTCACACCGACTGTTTCATTAGCGCAGAGCAGGCCCCCACACCGTGTGTTTCATTATCCCAGACCAGGCCTCAGACCGTCTGTTTCATTATCCCAGACCAGGCCTCACACCGACTGTATCATTATCCCTGACCAGGCCTCACACCGACTGTATCATTAACCCTGACCAGGCCTCACAACGACTGTTTCATTATCCCAGTCCAGGCCTCACACCGACTGCTTCATTATCCTAGACCAGGCCTCACACCGACTGTCTCATTATCCCTGACAAGGCCTCACACCGACTGTTTCATTATCCCAGACCAGGCCTCACACCGACTGTTTCATTATCCGAGACCAAGGCCTCACACCGACAGTAACATTATCGCAGGCAAGGCCTCACACCGACTGCTTCCTTACCCCAGACATGGCCATACACCGACTGTCTCATTATCCCAGACACGGCCTCACACAGACTGTTTCATTATCCCAGACCAGGCCGCACACCGACTGTTTCATTAACCCTGACCAGGCCTCACACCGACTGTTTCATTATCCCAAACCAAGCATCACAAAGACTGTTTCATTATCCCATTCCAGGCCACACACCGACTGTTTCATTATCCCAGACCAGGCCTCACACCGACTGTTTCATTAACCCTGACCAGGCCTCACAACGACTGTTTCATTATCCCAGTCCAGTCCTCACACCGACTGTTTCATTATCCAAGACCAGGCCTCACAATGACTGTCTCATTATCCCTGACAAGTCCTCACACCGACTGTTTCACTATCCCAGACAAGGCCTCACACTGACTTTTTTATTATCCAAGATCAGGCCTCAAACTGACTGTTTTATTATCCCAGACCAGGACTTACACCGACTGTTTCATTATCCCAGACCAGGTCTCACACCGACTGTTTCATTATCCCAGACAAAGTCACAAACCGACTGTTTCATTATCCGAAGCCAAGCCTCACACCGACTGTTTCATTATCCCAGAACAAGCCTCACAACGACTGTTTCATTATCCCAGACAGGGCCTCACACCGACTGTTTCATTATACCAGACACGACCTCACACCGACTGATTCATTATCCCAGACAAGGACTCACACCGACTGTCTCATTATCCCAGACAAGGCCTCACACCGACGGTTTCATTATCCCAGACGAGGCCCCAGACCGAATGTTTCAGTATTCAAGACGAAGTTTCACACCGACTGTTTCATTAGCCCAGAGCAGGCCCCTACACCGTGTGTTTCATTATCCCAGACCAGGCCTCACACCGACAGTTTCATTATCCCTGACCAGGCCTCACACCGACTGTATCATTAACCCTGACCAGGCCTCACAACGACTGTTTCATTATCCCAGTCCAGGCCTCACACCGACTGTTTCATTATCCTAGACCAGGCCTCACACCGACTGTCTCATTATCCCTGACAAGGCCTCACACCGACTGTTTCATTATCCCAGACCAGGCCTCACACCGACTGTTTCATTATCCGAGACCAAGGCCTCACACCGACTGTAACATTATCCCAGGCAAGGCCTCACACCGACTGCTTCCTTACCCCAGACATGGCCATACACCGACTGTCTCATTATCCCAGACACGGCCTCACACAGACAGTTTCATTATCCCAGATTAGGCCGCACACCGACTGTTTCATTAACCCTGACCAGGCCTCACACCGACTGTTTCATTATCCCAAACCAAGCATCACAACGACTGTTTCATTATCCCAGACCAGGCCTCACATCGACTGTTTCATTATCCCAGTCCAGGCCTCACACCGACTGTTCCATTAACCCAGACCAGGCCTCAAACCGACTGTTTCATTATCCCAGACACGGCCTCACACAGACTGTTTCATTATCCCAGACCAGGCCGCACACCGACTGTTTCATTAACCCTGACCAGGCCTCACACCGACTGTTTCATTATCCCAAACCAAGCATCACAAAGACTGTTTCATTATCCCAGTCCAGGCCACACACCGACTGTTTCATTATCCCAGACAAAGTCACAAACCGACTGTTTCATTATCCGAAGCCAAGCCTCACACCGACTGTTTCATTATCCCAGAACAATCCTCACAACGACTGTTTCATTATCCCAGACAGGGCCTCACACCGACTGTTTCATTATCCCAGACACGACCTCACACCGACTGATTCATTATCCCAGACAAGGACTCACACCGACTGTCTCATTATCCCAGACAAGGCCTCACACCGACGGTTTCATTATCCCAGACGAGGCCCCAGACCGAATGTTTCAGTATTCAAGACGAAGTTTCACACCGACTGTTTCATTAGCCCAGAGCAGGCCCCTACACCGTGTGTTTCATTATCCCAGACCAGGCCTCACACCGACAGTTTCATTATCCCTGACCAGGCCTCACACCGACTGTATCATTAACCCTGACCAGGCCTCACAACGACTGTTTCATTATCCCAGTCCAGGCCTCACACCGACTGTTTCATTATCCTAGACCAGGCCTCACACCGACTGTCTCATTATCCCTGACAAGGCCTCACACCGACTGTTTCATTATCCCAGACCAGGCCTCACACCGACTGTTTCATTATCCGAGACCAAGGCCTCACACCGACTGTAACATTATCCCAGGCAAGGCCTCACACCGACTGCTTCCTTACCCCAGACATGGCCATACACCGACTGTCTCATTATCCCAGACACGGCCTCACACAGACAGTTTCATTATCCCAGATTAGGCCGCACACCGACTGTTTCATTAACCCTGACCAGGCCTCACACCGACTGTTTCATTATCCCAAACCAAGCATCACAACGACTGTTTCATTATCCCAGACCAGGCCTCACACCGACTGTTTCATTATCCCAGTCCAGGCCTCACACCGACTGTTCCATTAACCCAGACCAGGCCTCAAACCGACTGTTTCATTATCCCAGACACGGCCTCACACAGACTGTTTCATTATCCCAGACCAGGCCGCACACCGACTGTTTCATTAACCCTGACCAGGCCTCACACCGACTGTTTCATTATCCCAAACCAAGCATCACAAAGACTGTTTCATTATCCCAGACCAGGCCACACACCGACTGTTTCATTATCCCAGACCAGGCCTCACACCGACTGTTTCATTAACCCAGACCAGGCCACACACCGACTGTTTCATTATCCCAGTCCAGGCCTCACACCGACTGTTCCATTAACCCATACCAGGCCTCACACCGACTGTTTCATTATCCCAGACCAGGCCTCACACCGACTGTTTCATTAACCCTGACCAGGCCTCACAACGACTGTTTCATTATCCCAGTCCAGTCCTCACACCGACTGTTTCATTATCCTAGACCAGGCCTCACACTGACTGTCTCATTATCCCTGACAAGGCCTCACACCGACTGTTTCATTATCCCAGACAAGGCCTCACACTGACTTTTTTATTATCCAAGATCAGGCCTCAAACTGACTGTTTCATTATCCCAGACCAGGACTTACACCGACTGTTTCATTATCCCAGACCAGGTCTCACACCGACTGTTTCATTATCCCAGATAAAGCCACACACCGACTGTTTCATTATCCCAGGCCAAGCCTCACACCGACTGTTTCGTTATCCCAGGACAAGCCTCACAACGACTGTTTCATTATCCCAGACAGGGCCTCACACCGACTGTTTCATTATCCCAGACCAGTCCTCACACTGACTGTTTCATTATCCCAGACGAGGCCCCACAGCGAATGTTTCATTATCCCAGACAAGGCCTCACACCGACTGTTTCATTAACCCAGACCAGTCCTCACACCGACTGTTTCATTATCCCAGACGAGGCCCCACAGCAAATGTTTCATTAACCCTGACCAGGCCTCGCACCGACTGTCTCATTATCCCAAACCAAGCATCACAAAGACTGTTTCATTATCCCAGACAGGGCCTCACATCGACTGTTTCATTATCCCAGACACGACCTCACACCGACTGATTCATTATCCCAGACAAGGACTCACACCGACTGTCTCATTATCCCAGACAAGGCCTCACACCGACTGTTTCATTATCCCAGACGAGGCCCCAGACCGAATGTTTCAGTATTCCAGACGAAGTTTCACACCGACTGTTTCATTAGCGCAGAGCAGGCCCCCACACCGTGTGTTTCATTATCCCAGACCAGGCCTCAGACCGACTGTTTCATTATCCCTGACCAGGCCTCACACCGACTGTATCATTAACCCTGACCAGGCCTCACAACGACTGTTTCATTATCCCAGTCCAGGCCTCACACCGACTGCTTCATTATCCTAGACCAGGCCTCACACCGACTGTCTCATTATCCCTGACAAGGCCTCACACCGACTGTTTCATTATCCCAGACCAGGCCTCACACCGACTGTTTCATTATCCGAGACCAAGGCCTCACACCGACTGTAACATTATCCCAGGCAAGGCCTCACACCGACTGCTTCCTTACCCCAGACATGGCCATACACCGACTGTCTCATTATCCCAGACACGGCCTCACACAGACTGTTTCATTATCCCAGACCAGGCCGCACACCGACTGTTTCATTAACCCTGACCAGGCCTCACACCGACTGTTTCATTATCCCAAACCAAGCATCACAAAGACTGTTTCATTATCCCAGTCCAGGCCACACACCGACTGTTTCATTATCCCAGACCAGGCCTCACACCGACTGTTTCATTAACCCTGACCAGGCCTCACAACGACTGTTTCATTATCCCAGTCCAGTCCTCACACCGACTGTTTCATTATCCCAGACAAAGTCACAAACCGACTGTTTCATTATCCGAAGCCAAGCCTCACACCGACTGTTTCATTATCCCAGAACAAGCCTCACAACGACTGTTTCATTATCCCAGACAGGGCCTCACACCGACTGTTTCATTATCCCAGACACGACCTCACACCGACGGTTTCATTATCCCAGACGAGGCCCCAGACCGAATGTTTCAGTATTCAAGACGAAGTTTCACACCGACTGTTTCATTAGCCCAGAGCAGGCCCCTACACCGTGTGTTTCATTATCCCAGACCAGGCCTCACACCGACAGTTTCATTATCCCTGACCAGGCCTCACACCGACTGTATCATTAACCCTGACCAGGCCTCACAACGACTGTTTCATTATCCCAGTCCATGCCTCACACCGACTGTTTCATTAACCCAGACCAGTCCTCACACCGAATGTTTCATTATCCCAGACGAGGCCCCACAGCGAATGTTTCATTATCCCAGACAAGGCCTCACACCGACTGTTTCATTAACCCAGACCAGTCCTCACACCGACTGTTTCATTATCCCAGATGAGGCCCCACAGCAAATGTTTCATTAACCCTGACCAGGCCTCGCACCCACTGTCTCATTATCCCAAACCAAGCATCACAACGACTGTTTCATTATCCCAGACCAGGCCTCACACCGACTGTTTCATTATCCCAGTCCAGGCCTCACACCGACTGTTCCATTAACCCAGACCAGGCCTCAAACCGAATGTTTCATTATCCCAGACACGGCCTCACACAGACTGTTTCATTATCCCAGACCAGGCCGCACACCGACTGTTTCATTAACCCTGACCAGGCCTCACACCGACTGTTTCATTATCCCAAACCAAGCATCACAAAGACTGTTTCATTATCCCAGTCCAGGCCACACACCGACTGTTTCATTATCCCAGACCAGGCCTCACACCGACTGTTTCATTAACCCAGACCAGGCCTCACACCGACTGTTTCATTATCCCAGTCCAGGCCTCACACCGACTGTTCCATTAACCCATACCAGGCCTCACACCGACTGTTTCATTATCCCAGACCAGGCCTCACACCGACTGTTTCATTAACCCTGACCAGGCCTCACAATGACTGTTTCATTATCCCAGTCCAGTCCTCACACCGACTGTTTCATTATCCTAGACCAGGCCTCACACTGACTGTCTCATTATCCCTGACAAGGCCTCACACCGACTGTTTCATTATCCCAGACAAGGCCTCACACTGACTTTTTTATTATCCAAGATCAGGCCTCAAACTGACTGTTTCATTATCCCAGACCAGGACTTACACCGACTGTTTCATTATCCCAGACCAGGTCTCACACCGACTGTTTCATTATCCCAGACAAAGCCACACACCGACTGTTTCATTATCCCAGGCCAAGCCTCACACCGACTGTTTCATTATCCCAGGACAAGCCTCACAACGACTGTTTCATTATCCCAGACAGGGCCTCACACCGACTGTTTCATTATCCCAGACCAGTCCTCACACCGACTGTTTCATTATCCCAGACGAGGCCCCACAGCGAATGTTTCATTATCCCAGACAAGGCCTCACACCGACTGTTTCATTAACCCAGACCAGTCCTCACACCGACTGTTTCATTATCCCAGACGAGGCCCCACAGCAAATGTTTCATTAACCCTGACCAGGCCTCGCACCGACTGTCTCATTATCCCAAACCAAGCATCCCAACGACTGTTTCATTATCCCAGACCAGGCCTCACACCGACTGTTTCATTATCCCAGTCCAGGCCTCACACCGACTGTTCCATTAACCCAGACCAGGCCTCAAACCGACTGTTTCATTATCCCAGACCAGGCCTCACACCGACTGTTTCATTAACCCAGACCAGGCATCACACCGACTGTTTCATTATCCCAGTCCAGGCCTCACACCGACTGTTTCATTATCCCAAACCAAGAATCACAACGACTGTTTCATTATCCCAGACAGGGCCTCACACCGACTGTTTCATTATCCCAGACAAGGATTCACACCGACTGTCTCATTATCCCAGACAAGGCCTCACACCGACTGTTTCATTATCCCAGACGAGGCCCCAGACCGAATGTTTCAGTATTCCAGACGAAGTTTCACACCGACTGTTTCATTAGCGCAGAGCAGGCCCCTTCACCGTGTGTATCATTATCCCAGACCAGGCCTCAGACCGTCTGTTTCATTATCCCAGACCAGGCCTCACACCGACTGTTTCATTAACCCTGACCAGGCCTCACTCCGACTGTTTCATTATCCCAAACCAAGCATCACAACGACTGTTTCATTAACCCAGACCAGGCCTCACACCGACTGTTTCATTATCCCAGTCCAGGCCTCACACCGACTGTTCCATTAACCCATACCAGGCCTCACACCGACTGTTTCATTATCCCAGACCAGGCCTCACACCGACTGTTTCATTAACCCTGACCAGGCCTCACAACGACTGTTTCATTATCCCAGTCCAGTCCTCACACCGACTGTTTCATTATCCTAGACCAGGCCTCACACTGACTGTCTCATTATCCCTGACAAGGCCTCACACCGACTGTTTCATTATCCCAGACAAGGCCTCACACTGACTTTTATATTATCCAAGATCAGGCCTCAAACTGACTGTTTCATTATCCCAGACCAGGACTTACACCGACTGTTTCATTATCCCAGACCAGGTCTCACACCGACTGTTTCATTATCCCAGACAAAGCCACACACCGACTGTTTCATTATCCCAGGCCAAGCCTCACACCGACTGTTTCATTATCCCAGGACAAGCCTCACAACGACTGTTTCATTATCCCAGACAGGGCCTCACACCGACTGTTTCATTAACCCAGACCAGTCCTCACACCGAATGTTTCATTATCCCAGACGAGGCCCCACAGCGAATGTTTCATTATCCCTGACAAGGCCTCACACCGACTGTTTCATTAACCCAGACCAGTCCTCACACCGATTGTTTCATTATCCCAGACGAGGCCCCACTGCAAATGTTTCATTAACCCTGACCAGGTCTCGCACCGACTGTCTCATTATCCCAGACCATGCCTCACACTGACTGTTTCATTATCCCAATCCAGCCCTCACACCGATTGTTTCTTTATCCCAGACAAGGCCTCACACTGACAGATTTATAATCCCAGATCAGTCCTCTCACAGACTGTTTCATTATCCCAGACCAGGCCTCACACTGACAGTTTTATAATCCAAGATCAGGACTTACACATATTGTTCCATTATCCCAGACCAGGCCTCACACTGGCTGTTTCATTATCCCAAGCCAGGCGTCACACGGACTATTACATTATCTTAGACCAGGCCTCAAACTGACTCTGTCATTAATCCAGACCAGGCCTCACACCGACTGTTTCATTATCCCAGACAGGGCCTCACGCTGACTGTTTCATTATCCCAGAACAGGCCTCACAATGACTGATTCATTATTCCAGACAAGGCTTCACACTGACTGTTTCAGTATCCCAGACCAGGCCTCACACCGACTGTTTCATTATCCCAGACGAGGCCCCACACCGTCTGTTTCATTAACCCAGACGAGGCCTCACACCGACTGTTTCATTATCCCAAACCAAGCATCACAACGACTTTTTCATTATCCCAGACCAGGCCTCACACCGACTGTTTCATTATCCCAGTCCAGGCCTCACACCGACTGTTCCATTAACCCAGACCAGGCCTCAAACCGACTGTTTCATTATTCCAGACACGGCCTCACACAGACTGTTTCATTATCCCAGACCCGGCCGCACACCGACTGTTTCATTAACCCTGACCAGGCCTCACACCGACTGTTTCATTATCCCAAACCAAGCATCACAAAGACTGTTTCATTATCCCAGTCCAGGCCATACACCGACTGTTTCATTATCCCAGACCAGGCCTCACACCGACTGTTTCATTATCCCTGACCAGGCCTCACACCGACTGTATCATTAACCCTGACCAGGCCTCACAACGACTGTTTCATTATCCCAGTCCAGGCCTCACACCGACTGTTTCATTATCCTAGACCAGGCATCACACCGACTGTCTCATTATCCCTGACAAGGCCTCACACCCACTGTTTCATTATCCCAGACCAGGCCTCACACCGACTGTTTCATTATCCGAGACCAAGGCCTCACACCGACTGTTTCATTATCCGAGGCAAGGCCTCACACCGACTGTTTCCTTACCCCAGACATTGCCATACACCGACTGTCTCATTATCCCAGACACGGCCTCACACAGACTGTTTCATTATCCCAGACCAGGCCTCACACCGACTGTTTCATTAACCCTCACCAGGCCTCACACCGACTGTTTCATTATCCCAAACCAAGCATCACAACGACTGTTTCATTATCCCAGTCCAGGCCTCACACCGACTGTTTCATTATCCCAGACCAGGCCTCACACCGACTGTTTCATTAACCCAGACCAGGCATCACACCGACTGTTTCATTATCCCAGTCCAGGCCTCACACCGACTGTTCCATTAACCCATACCAGGCCTCACACCGACTGTTTCATTATCCCAGACCAGGCCTCACACCGACTGTTTCATTATCCCAGTCCAGGCCGCACACCGACTGTTCCATTAAACCAGACCAGGCCTCACACCGAGTGTTTCATTATCCCAGACCAGGCCTCACACCGAGTGATTCATTATCCCTGACCAGGCCTCACACCGACTGTTTCATAAACCCAGACCAGGCCTCACACCGACTGTTTCATTATCCCAGACCAGGCCTCACACCGACTGTTTCATTATCCCAGACCAGGCCTCACACCGACTGTTTCATTATCCTAGTCCAGGCCTCACACCGACTGTCTCATTATCTCTGACAAGGCCTCTCACCGACTGTTTCATTATCCCAGACCAGGCCTCACGTCGACTGTTTCATTATTCAAGACCAGGCCTCACACCGACTGTCTCATTATCCCTGACAAGGCCTCACATCCGACTGTTTCATTATCCCAGACCAGGCCTCACACCGACTGTTTCATTATCCGAGACCAAGGCCTCACACCGACTGTTTCATTATCCCAGACAAGGCCTCACACCGACTGCTTCATTATCCCAGACAAGGCCTCACACCGACTGTTTCATTATCCCAAGACCAGGCCTCACACCGACTGTTTCATTATCCAAGACCAGGCCTCACACCGACTGTTTCATTATCCGAGACCAAGGCCTCACACCAATTGTTTCATTATCCCAGACAAGGCCATACACCGACTGTCTCATTATCCCAAACCACGCATCACACCAACTGTTTCATTATCCCAGACCCGGCCTCACACCGACTGTTCCATTAACCCAGACCAGGCCTCACACCGACTGTTTCATTATCCCAGACCAGGCCTCACACCGACTGTTTCATTATCCCAGTCCAGGCCTCACACCGACTGTCTCATTATCCCAAACCACGCATCACACCGACTGTTTCATTATCCCAGACCCGGCCTCACACCGACTGTTCCATTAACCCAGACCAGGCCTCACACCGACTGTTTCATTATCCCAGACCAGGCCTCACACCGACTGTTTCATTATCCCAGTCCAGGCCTCACACCGACTGTTCCATTAACCCAGACCAGGCCTCACACCGACTGTTTCATTAGCCCAGGCCATGCCTCACACTGACTGTTTCATTATCCCAGACCAGGCCTCAATCCGACTGTTTCATTATCCCAGACCAGGACTTACACCGACTGCTTCATTATCCCAGACAGGGCCTCACATCGACTGTTTCATTATCCTAGACCAGGCCTCACACCGACTGTTTCATTATCCCAGTCCAGGCCGCACACCGACTGTTCCATTAAACCAGACCAGGCCTCACACCGACTGTTTCATTAGCCCAGGCCATGCCTCACACCGACTGTTTCATTATCCCAGACCAGGCCTCAATCCGACTGTTTCATTATCCCAGACCAGGACTTACACCGACTGTTTCATTATCCCAGACCAGGACTCACACCGAATGTTTCATTATCCCAGACCACGCCTCACACCGACTGTTTCATTATCCCAGGACAAGCCTCACAACGACTGTTTCATTATCCCAGACAGGGCCTCACATCGACTGTTTCATTATCCCAGACACGATCTCACACCGACTGATTCATTATCCCAGACAAGGACTCACACCGACTGTCTCATTATCCCTGACAAGGCCTCACACCGACGGTTTCATTATCCCAGACGAGGCCCCATACCGAATGTTTCAGTATTCCAGACGAAGTTTCACAGCGACTGTTTCATTAGCCCGGAGCAGGCCCCTACACCGTGTGTATCATTAACCCTGACCAGGCCTCACAACGACTGTTTCATTATCCCAGTCCAGGCCTCACACCGACTGTTTCCTTATCCTAGACCAGGCATCACACCGACTGTCTCATTATCCCTGACAAGGCCTCACACCGACTGTTTCATTATCCCAGACCAAGGCCTCACACTGACTGTTTCATTATCCCAGGCAAGGCCTCACACCAACTGTTTCCTTACCCCAGACATTGCCATACACCGACTGTCTCATTATCCCAGACACGGCCTCACACAGACTGTTTCATTATCCCAGAACAGGCCTCACACCGACTGTTTCATTAACCCTGACCAGGCCTCACACCGACTGTTTCATTATCCCAAACCAAGCATCACAACGACTGTTTCATTATCCCAGTCCAGGCCTCACACCGACTGTTTCATTATCCCAGACCAGGCCTCACACCGACTGTTTCATTAACCCAGACCAGGCATCACACCGACTGTTTCATTATCCCAGTCCAGGCCTCACACCGACTGTTCCATTAACCCAGACCAGGCCTCACACCGACTGTTTCATTATCCCAGACCAGGCCTCACACCGACTGTTTCATTATCACAGTCCAGGCCGCACACCGACTGTTCCATTAAACAAGACCAGGCCTCACACCGAGTGTTTCATTATCCCAGACCAGGCCTCAAACCGAGTGTTTCATTATCCCTGACCAGGCCTCACACCGACTGTTTCATTAACCCAGACCAGGCCTCACACCGACTGTTTCATTATCCCAGACCAGGCCTCACACCGACTGTTTCATTATCCCAGACCAGGCCTCACAACGACTGTTTCATTATCCCAGTCCAGGCCTCACACCGACTGTCTCATTATCCCTGACAAGGCCTCACACCGACTGTTTCATTATCCCAGACCAGGCCTCACACCGACTTTTTCATTATCCAAGACCAAGGCCTCACACCGACTCTTTCATTATCCCAGACAAGGCCTCACACCGACTGTTTCATTATCCCAAGACCAGGCCTCACACCGACTGTTTCATTATCCCAGACCAGGCTTCACACCGACTGTTTCATTATCCGAGACCAAGGCCTCACACCAACTGTTTCATTATCCCAGACAAGGCCATACACCGACTTTCTCATTATCCCAGACACGGCCTCACACAGACTGTTTCATTATCCCAGACCGGGCCTCACACCGACTGTTTCATTAACCCTGACCAGGCCTCACACCGACTGTTTCATTATCCCAAACCAAGCATCACACCAACTGTTTCATTATCCCAGACCAGGCCTCACACCAACTGTTTCATTAAATCAAACCAGGCCTCACACCGACTGTTTCATTATCCCAAACCAAGCATCACAACGACTGTTTCATTATCCCAGACCAGGCCTCACACCGACTGTTTCATTATCCCAGTCCAGGCCTCACACCGACTGTTCCATTAACCCAGACCAGGCCTCACACCGACTGTTTCATTATCCCAGACCAGGCCTCACACCGACTGTTTCATTATCCCAGTCCAGGCCGCACACCGACTGTTCCATTAACCCAGACCAGGCCTCACAACGACTGTTTCATTATCCCAGACCAGGCCTCAGACCGACTGTTTCAGTAACCCAGACCAGACCTCACACCGACTGTTTCATTATCCCAGACCAGGCCTCAATCCGACTGTTTCATTATCCCAGGCCATGCCTCACAACGACTTTTTCATTATCCCAGTCCATGCCTCACACTGACTGTTTCATTAACCCAGACCATTCCTCACACCGACTGTTTCATTATCCCAGACGAGGCCCCACAGCGAATGTTTCATTATCCCAGACAAGGCCTCACACCGACTGTTTCATTAACCCTGACCAGGCCTCGCACCGACTGTCTCATTATCCCAGACCAGGCCTCACACTGACTGTTTCATGATCCCAGACGAGGCCTCACACCGACTGTTTCATTTTCCCAGAAAAGGCCTCACACCGACTGTTTCATTTTCCCAGACAAGTCCTCACGCCGACTGTTTCATTATCCCAGACCAGGCCTCACACCGACTGTTTCATTATCCCAGACCAGTCCTCACACCGACTGTTTCATTTTCCCAGTCCACGCCTCACACCGACTGTTTCATTATCCCAGACCAGGCCTCACACTGACTGTTTCATTATCCCAGACAAGGCCTCACACTGACTCTTTCATTATCCCAGACGAGGCCCCACAAAGACTGTTTCATTATCGCAGACGAAATTTAACACTGACTGTTTCATTATCCCAGAGCAGGCCTCACACTGACTGTTTCATTATCCCAGAACAGGCCTCACAGCGACTGTTTCATTGTCCCAGGCCAAGCCTCACAATGACTGTTTCATTATCCCAGACCAGACCTCCCACCGACTGTTTCATTGTCCCAGACCAGGCCTCACACCGACTGTTTCATTCTCCCAGACCAGGCTAAAAACCTACTGTTTCATTATCCCAAACAAGGCCTCACACCGACGGTTTCTTTATCCCATACAAGGCCTCACACTGACTTTTTAATTATCCAAGATCAGGCCTCACACCGACTGTTTCATTATCCCAGACCAGGCCTCACACTGACTGTTTCATTATCCCAGACCAGGCTTCACACCGACTGCTTCATTATCCCAGACCAGGCCTCACACCGACTGCTTCATTATCCCAGACCAGGCCTCACACCGACTGTTTCATTCTCCCAGACCAGGCCTAAAACCTACTGTTTCATTATCCCAAACAAGGCCTAACACCAACGGTTTCTTTATCCCATACAAGGCCTCACACCGACTTTTTTATAATCCAAGATCAGGCCTCACACCGACTGTTTCATTATCCGAGGCAAGGCCTCACACCGACTGTTTCCTTACCCCAGACATTGCCATACACCGACTGTCTCATTATCCCAGACACGGCCTCACACAGACTGTTTCATTATCCCAGAACAGGCCTCACACCGACTGTTTCATTAACCCTCACCAGGCCTCACACCGACTGTTTCATTATCCCAAACCAAGCATCACAACGACTGTTTCATTATCCCAGTCCAGGCCTCACACCGACTGTTTCATTATCCCAGACCAGGCCTCACACCGACTGTTTCATTAACCCAGACCAGGCATCACACCGACTGTTTCATTATCCCAGACCAGGACTCACACCGACTGTTTCATTAACCCAGACCAGGCATCACACCGACTGTTTCATTATCCCAGTCCAGGCCTCACACCGACTGTTCCATTAACCCATACCAGGCCTCACACCGACTGTTTCATTATCCCAGACCAGGCCTCACACCGACTGTTTCATTATCCCAGTCCAGGCCGCACACCGACTGTTCCATTAAACCAGACCAGGCCTCACACCGAGTGTTTCATTATCCCAGACCAGGCCTCAAACCGAGTGATTCATTATCCCTGACCAGGCCTCACACCGACTGTTTCATAAACCCAGACCAGGCCTCACACCGACTGTTTCATTATCCCAGACCAGGCCTCACACCGACTGTTTCATTATCCCAGACCAGGCCTCACACCGACTGTTTCATTATCCTAGTCCAGGCCTCACACCGACTGTCTCATTATCTCTGACAAGGCCTCTCACCGACTGTTTCATTATCCCAGACCAGGCCTCACGTCGACTGTTTCATTATTCAAGACCAGGCCTCACACCGACTGTCTCATTATCCCTGACAAGGCCTCACATCCGACTGTTTCATTATCCCAGACCAGGCCTCACACCGACTGTTTCATTATCCGAGACCAAGGCCTCACACCGACTGTTTCATTATCCCAGACAAGGCCTCACACCGACTGCTTCATTATCCCAGACAAGGCCTCACACCGACTGTTTCATTATCCCAAGACCAGGCCTCACACCGACTGTTTCATTATCCAAGACCAGGCCTCACACCGACTGTTACATTATCCGAGACCAAGGCCTCACACCAATTGTTTCATTATCCCAGACAAGGCCATACACCGACTGTCTCATTATCCCAAACCACGCATCACACCAACTGTTTCATTATCCCAGACCCGGCCTCACACCGACTGTTCCATTAACCCAGACCAGGCCTCACACCGACTGTTTCATTACCCCAGACCAGGCCTCAATCCGACTGTTTCATTATCCCAGAACAGGACTTACACCGACTGCTTCATTATCCCAGACAGGGCCTCACATCGACTGTTTCATTATCCTAGACCAGGCCTCACACCGACTGTTTCATTATCCCAGTCCAGGCCGCACACCGACTGTTCCATTAAACCAGACCAGGCCTCACACCGACTGTTTCATTAGCCCAGGCCATGCCTCACACCGACTGTTTCATTATCCCAGACCAGGCCTCAATCCGACTGTTTCATTATCCCAGACCAGGACTTACACCGACTGTTTCATTATCCCAGACCAGGACTCACACCGAATGTTTCATTATCCCAGACCACGCCTCACACCGACTGTTTCATTATCCCAGGACAAGCCTCACAACGACTGTTTCATTATCCCAGACAGGGCCTCACATCGACTGTTTCATTATCCCAGACACGATCTCACACCGACTGATTCATTATCCCAGACAAGGACTCACACCGACTGTCTCATTATCCCTGACAAGGCCTCACACCGACGGTTTCATTATCCCAGACGAGGCCCCATACCGAATGTTTCAGTATTCCAGACGAAGTTTCACAGCGACTGTTTCATTAGCCCGGAGCAGGCCCCTACACCGTGTGTTTCATTATCCCAGACCAGGCCTCACACCGACTGTTTCATTATCCCTGACCAGGCCTCACACCGACTGTATCATTAACCCTGACCAGGCCTCACAACGACTGTTTCATTATCCCAGTCCAGGCCTCACACCGACTGTTTCCTTATCCTAGACCAGGCATCACACCGACTGTCTCATTATCCCTGACAAGGCCTCACACCGACTGTTTCATTATCCCAGACCAAGGCCTCACACTGACTGTTTCATTATCCCAGGCAAGGCCTCACACTGACTGTTTCCTTACCCCAGACATTGCCATACACCGACTGTCTCATTATCCCAGACACGGCCTCACACAGACTGTTTTATTATCCCAGAACAGGCCTCACACCGACTGTTTCATTAACCCTGACCAGTCCTCACACCGACTGTTTCATTATCCCAAACCAAGCATCACAACGACTGTTTCATTATCCCAGTCCAGGCCTCACACCGACTGTTTCATTATCCCAGACCTGGCCTCACACCGACTGTTTCATTAACCCAGACCAGGCATCACACCGACTGTTTCATTATCCCAGTCCAGGCCTCACACCGACTGTTCCATTAACCCAGACCAGGCCTCACACCGACTGTTTCATTATCCCAGACCAGGCCTCACACCGACTGTTTCATTATCACAGTCCAGGCCGCACACCGACTGTTCCATTAAACAAGACCAGGCCTCACACCGAGTGTTTCATTATCCCAGACCAGGCCTCAAACCGAGTGTTTCATTATCCCTGACCAGGCCTCACACCGACTGTTTCATTAACCCAGACCAGGCCTCACACCGACTGTTTCATTATCCCAGACCAGGCCTCACACCGACTGTTTCATTATCCCAGACCAGGCCTCACAACGACTGTTTCATTATCCCAGTCCAGGCCTCACACCGACTGTCTCATTATCCCTGACAAGGCCTCACACCGACTGTTTCATTATCCCAGACCAGGCCTCACACCGACTTTTTCATTATCCAAGACCAAGGCCTCACACCGACTCTTTCATTATCCCAGACAAGGCCTCACACCGACTGTTTCATTATCCCAAGACCAGGCCTCACACCGACTGTTTCATTATCCCAGACCAGGCTTCACACCGACTGTTTCATTATCCGAGACCAAGGCCTCACACCAACTGTTTCATTATCCCAGACAAGGCCATACACCGACTTTCTCATTATCCCAGACACGGCCTCACACAGACTGTTTCATTATCCCAGACCGGGCCTCACACCGACTGTTTCATTAACCCTGACCAGGCCTCACACCGACTGTTTCATTATCCCAAACCAAGCATCACACCAACTGTTTCATTATCCCAGACCAGGCCTCACACCAACTGTTTCATTAAATCAAACCAGGCCTCACACCGACTGTTTCATTATCCCAAACCAAGCATCACAACGACTGTTTCATTATCCCAGACCAGGCCTCACACCGACTGTTTCATTATCCCAGTCCAGGCCTCACACCGACTGTTCCATTAACCCAGACCAGGCCTCACACCGACTGTTTCATTATCCCAGACCAGGCCTCACACCGACTGTTTCATTATCCCAGTCCAGGCCGCACACCGACTGTTCCATTAACCCAGACCAGGCCTCACAACGACTGTTTCATTATCCCAGACCAGGCCTCAGACCGACTGTTTCAGTAACCCAGACCAGACCTCACACCGACTGTTTCATTATCCCAGACCAGGCCTCAATCCGACTGTTTCATTATCCCAGGCCATGCCTCACAACGACTTTTTCATTATCCCAGTCCATGCCTCACACTGACTGTTTCATTAACCCAGACCATTCCTCACACCGACTGTTTCATTATCCCAGACGAGGCCCCACAGCGAATGTTTCATTATCCCAGACAAGGCCTCACACCGACTGTTTCATTAACCCTGACCAGGCCTCGCACCGACTGTCTCATTATCCCAGACCAGGCCTCACACTGACTGTTTCATGATCCCAGACGAGGCCTCACACCGACTGTTTCATTTTCCCAGAAAAGGCCTCACACCGACTGTTTCATTTTCCCAGACAAGTCCTCACGCCGACTGTTTCATTATCCCAGACCAGGCCTCACACCGACTGTTTCATTATCCCAGACCAGTCCTCACACCGACTGTTTCATTTTCCCAGTCCACGCCTCACACCGACTGTTTCATTATCCCAGACCAGGCCTCACACTGACTGTTTCATTATCCCAGACAAGGCCTCACACTGACTCTTTCATTATCCCAGACGAGGCCCCACAAAGACTGTTTCATTATCGCAGACGAAATTTAACACTGACTGTTTCATTATCCCAGAGCAGGCCTCACACTGACTGTTTCATTATCCCAGAACAGGCCTCACAGCGACTGTTTCATTGTCCCAGGCCAAGCCTCACAATGACTGTTTCATTATCCCAGACCAGACCTCCCACCGACTGTTTCATTGTCCCAGACCAGGCCTCACACCGACTGTTTCATTCTCCCAGACCAGGCTAAAAACCTACTGTTTCATTATCCCAAACAAGGCCTCACACCGACGGTTTCTTTATCCCATACAAGGCCTCACACTGACTTTTTAATTATCCAAGATCAGGCCTCACACCGACTGTTTCATTATCCCAGACCAGGCCTCACACTGACTGTTTCATTATCCCAGACCAGGCTTCACACCGACTGCTTCATTATCCCAGACCAGGCCTCACACCGACTGCTTCATTATCCCAGACCAGGCCTCACACCGACTGTTTCATTCTCCCAGACCAGGCCTAAAACCTACTGTTTCATTATCCCAAACAAGGCCTAACACCAACGGTTTCTTTATCCCATACAAGGCCTCACACCGACTTTTTTATAATCCAAGATCAGGCCTCACACCGACTGTTTCATTATCCGAGGCAAGGCCTCACACCGACTGTTTCCTTACCCCAGACATTGCCATACACCGACTGTCTCATTATCCCAGACACGGCCTCACACAGACTGTTTCATTATCCCAGAACAGGCCTCACACCGACTGTTTCATTAACCCTCACCAGGCCTCACACCGACTGTTTCATTATCCCAAACCAAGCATCACAACGACTGTTTCATTATCCCAGTCCAGGCCTCACACCGACTGTTTCATTATCCCAGACCAGGCCTCACACCGACTGTTTCATTAACCCAGACCAGGCATCACACCGACTGTTTCATTATCCCAGTCCAGGCCTCACACCGACTGTTCCATTAACCCATACCAGGCCTCACACCGACTGTTTCATTATCCCAGACCAGGCCTCACACCGACTGTTTCATTATCCCAGTCCAGGCCGCACACCGACTGTTCCATTAAACCAGACCAGGCCTCACACCGAGTGTTTCATTATCCCAGACCAGGCCTCACACCGAGTGATTCATTATCCCTGACCAGGCCTCACACCGACTGTTTCATAAACCCAGACCAGGCTTCACACCGACTGTTTCATTATCCCAGACCAGGCCTCACACCGACTGTTTCATTATCCCAGACCAGGCCTCACACCGACTGTTTCATTATCCTAGTCCAGGCCTCACACCGACTGTCTCATTATCTCTGACAAGGCCTCTCACCGACTGTTTCATTATCCCAGACCAGGCCTCACGTCGACTGTTTCATTATTCAAGACCAGGCCTCACACCGACTGTCTCATTATCCCTGACAAGGCCTCACATCCGACTGTTTCATTATCCCAGACCAGGCCTCACACCGACTGTTTCATTATCCGAGACCAAGGCCTCACACCGACTGTTTCATTATCCCAGACAAGGCCTCACACCGACTGCTTCATTATCCCGGACAAGGCCTCACACCGACTGTTTCATTATCCCAAGACCAGGCCTCACACCGACTGTTTCATTATCCAAGACCAGGCCTCACACCGACTGTTTCATTATCCGAGACCAAGGCCTCACACCAATTGTTTCATTATCCCAGACAAGGCCATACACCGACTGTCTCATTATCCCAAACCACGCATCACACCAACTGTTTCATTATCCCAGACCCGGCCTCACACCGACTGTTCCATTAACCCAGACCAGGCCTCACACCGACTGTTTCATTATCCCAGACCAGGCCTCACACCGACTGTTTCATTATCCCAGTCCAGGCCTCACACCGACTGTCTCATTATCCCAAACCACGCATCACACCGACTGTTTCATTATCCCAGACCCGGCCTCACACCGACTGTTCCATTAACCCAGACCAGGCCTCACACCGACTGTTTCATTATCCCAGACCAGGCCTCACACCGACTGTTTCATTATCCCAGTCCAGGCCTCACACCGACTGTTCCATTAACCCAGACCAGGCCTCACACCGACTGTTTCATTAGCCCAGGCCATGCCTCACACCGACTGTTTCATTATCCCAGACCAGGCCTCAATCCGACTGTTTCATTATCCCAGACCAGGACTTACACCGACTGTTTCATTATCCCAGACCAGGACTCACACCGAATGTTTCATTATCCCAGGACAAGCCTCACAACGACTGTTTCATTATCCCAGGACAAGCCTCACAACGACTGTTTCATTATCCCAGACAGGGCCTCACATCGACTGTTTCATTATCCCAGACACGATCTCACACCGACTGATTCATTATCCCAGACAAGGACTCACACCGACTGTCTCATTATCCCTGACAAGGCCTCACACCGACGGTTTCATTATCCCAGACGAGGCCCCATACCGAATGTTTCAGTATTCCAGACGAAGTTTCACAGCGACTGTTTCATTAGCCCGGAGCAGGCCCCTACACCGTGTGTTTCATTATCCCAGACCAGGCCTCACACCGACTGTTTCATTATCCCTGACCAGGCCTCACACCGACTGTATCATTAACCCTGACCAGGCCTCACAACGACTGTTTCATTATCCCAGTCCAGGCCTCACACCGACTGTTTCCTTATCCTAGACCAGGCATCACACCGACTGTCTCATTATCCCTGACAAGGCCTCACACCGACTGTTTATTTATCCCAGACCAAGGCCTCACACTGACTGTTTCATTATCCCAGACATTGCCATACACCGACTGTCTCATTATCCCAGACACGGCCTCACACAGACTGTTTCATTATCCCAGAACAGGCCTCACACCGACTGTTTCATTAACCCTGACCAGGCCTCACACCGACTGTTTCATTATCCCAAACCAAGCATCACAACGACTGTTTCATTATCCCAGTCCAGGCCTCACACCGACTGTTTCATTATCCCAGACCAGGCCTCACACCGACTGTTTCATTAACCCAGACCAGGCATCACACCGACTGTTTCATTATCCCAGTCCAGGCCTCACACCGACTGTTCCATTAACCCAGACCAGGCCTCACACCGACTGTTTCATTATCCCAGACCAGGCCTCACACCGACTGTTTCATTATCACAGTCCAGGCCGCACACCGACTGTTCCATTAAACAAGACCAGGCCTCACACCGAGTGTTTCATTATCCCAGACCAGGCCTCAAACCGAGTGTTTCATTATCCCTGACCAGGCCTCACACCGACTGTTTCATTAACCCAGACCAGGCCTCACACCGACTGTTTCATTATCCCAGACCAGGCCTCACACCGACTGTTTCATTATCCCAGACCAGGCCTCACAACGACTGTTTCATTATCCCAGTCCAGGCCTCACACCGACTGTCTCATTATCCCTGACAAGGCCTCACACCGACTGTTTCATTATCCCAGACCAGGCCTCACACCGACTTTTTCATTATCCAAGACCAAGGCCTCACACCGACTCTTTCATTATCCCAGACAAGGCCTCACACCGACTGTTTCATTATCCCAAGACCAGGCCTCACACCGACTGTTTCATTATCCCAGACCAGGCTTCACACCGACTGTTTCATTATCCGAGACCAAGGCCTCACACCAACTGTTTCATTATCCCAGACAAGGCCATACACCGACTTTCTCATTATCCCAGACACGGCCTCACACAGACTGTTTCATTATCCCAGACCGGGCCTCACACCGACTGTTTCATTAACCCTGACCAGGCCTCACACCGACTGTTTCATTATCCCAAACCAAGCATCACACCAACTGTTTCATTATCCCAGACCAGGCCTCACACCAACTGTTTCATTAAATCAAACCAGGCCTCACACCGACTGTTTCATTATCCCAAACCAAGCATCACAACGACTGTTTCATTATCCCAGACCAGGCCTCACACCGACTGTTTCATTATCCCAGTCCAGGCCTCACACCGACTGTTCCATTAACCCAGACCAGGCCTCACACCGACTGTTTCATTATCCCAGACCAGGCCTCACACCGACTGTTTCATTATCCCAGTCCAGGCCGCACACCGACTGTTCCATTAACCCAGACCAGGCCTCTGACTGACAGTTTAATTATCCCAGATACGGCCTCACACCGACTGTCTCATTATCCCAGACCGGGGTTCACACCGACTGTTTCGTTATCCCAGTTCAGGCCTCACTCTGACTGTTTCAGTATCCCAGACCATGCCTCACACCGACTGTTTCATTGTGCCAGGCCAAGCCTCACAACGGCTGTTTCATTATCCCATACCAGGCCTCACACTGACTGTTTCATTAACCCTCACCAGGCCTCACACCGACTGTATCATTATCCCAAACCAAGCATCACACCGACTGTTTCATTATCCCAGACAAGGACTCACACTGACTGTCTCATTATCCCAGACAAGGCCTCACACCGACTGTTTCATTATCCCAGTCCAGGCCTCACACCGACTCTTTCATTAACCCTGACCAGGCCTCACACTAACGAAGTTTCACACCGACTGTTTCATTTTCCCAAAGCAAGCATCACAACAACTGTTTCATTATCCCAGTCCAGGCCACAATCCGACTGTTTCATTATCCCAGACCAGGCCTCACACCGTCTGTCTCATTATCCCTGACAAGGCCTCACACCGACTGTTTCATTATCCCAGACCAGGCCTCACACCGTCTGTTTCATTATCCCAGACCAGGCCTCACACCGACTGTTTCATTATCCAAGACAAGGCCTCACACCGACTGCTTCATTATCCCAGTCAAGGCCTCACACCGACTGTTTCATTATCCCAGACAAGGCCTCACAGCGACTGTTTCATTATCCCAGACCAGGCCTCACACCGACTGTTTCATTATCCCAGACCAGGACTTACACCGATTGTTCCATTATCCCAGACCAGGCCTCACACCGACTGTTTCATTATCCCAGACCAGGCCTCACACCGACTGTTTCATTATCCCAAACCAAGCATCACACCGACTGTTCCATTAACCCAGACCAGGCCTCACATCGACTGTTTCATTATCCCAGACCAGGCCTCACACCGACTGTTTCATTATCCCAGGCCATGCCTCACAACAACTGTTTCATTATCCCAGACGAGGCCCCACACCGTCTGTTTCATTAACCCAGACGAGGCCTCAAACCGTCTGTTTCATTATCCCAGACGACGCCTCACACCGACTGTTTCATTATCCCAGACCAGGCCTCACACCGACTGTTTCATTATCCCAGACCAGTGCTGACACCGACTGTTTCATTATCCCAGGCAAGGCCTCACACCGACTGCTTCATTATCCCAGACAAGGCGTCACACCGACTGTTTCATTATCCCAAAACCAGGCCTCACACCGACTGTTTCATTATCCAAGACCAGGCCTCACACCGACTGTTTCATTATCCGAGACCAAGGCCTCACACCGATTGTTTCATTATCCCAGACAAGGCCATACACCGACTGTCTCATTATCCCAAACCACGCATCACACCGACTGTTTCATTATCCCAGACCCGGCCTCACACCTACTGTTCCATTAACCCAGACCAGGCCTCACACCGACTGTTTCATTATCCCAGACCAGGCCTCACACCGACTGTTTCATTATCCCAGACCAGGCCTCACAACGACTGTTTCATTATCCCAGTCCAGGCCTCACACCGACTGTCTCATTATCCCTGACAAGGCCTCACACCGACTGTTTCATTATCCCAGACCAGGCCTCACACCGACTTTTTCATTATCCAAGACCAAGGCCTCACACCGACTCTTTCATTATCCCAGACAAGGCCTCACACCGACTGTTTCATTATCCCAAGACCAGGCCTCACACCGACTGTTTCATTATCCCAGACCAGGCTTCACACCGACTGTTTCATTATCCGAGACCAAGGCCTCACATCAACTGTTTCATTATCCCAGACAAGGCCTCACACCGACTTTCTCATTATCCCAGACACGGCCTCACACAGACTGTTTCATTATCCCAGACCGGGCCTCACACCGACTGTTTCATTAACCCTGACCAGGCCTCACACCGACTGTTTCATTATCCCAAACCAAGCATCACACCAACTGTTTCATTATCCCAGACCAGGCCTCACACCAACTGTTTCATTAAATCAAACCAGGCCTCACACCGACTGTTTCATTATCCCAAACCAAGCATCACAACGACTGTTTCATTATCCCAGACCAGGCCTCACACCAACTGTTTCATTATCCCAGACCAGGCCTCAAACCGACTGTTTCAGTAACCCAGACCAGACCTCACACCGACTGTTTCATTATCCCAGACCAGGCCTCAATCCGACTGTTTCATTATCCCAGGCCATGCCTCACAACGACTGTTTCATTATCCCAGTCCATGCCTCACACCGACTGTTTCATTAACCCAGACCAGTCCTCACACCGACTGTTTCATTATCCCAGACGAGGCCCCACAGCGAATGTTTCATTATCCCAGACAAGGCCTCACACCGACTGTTTCATTAACCCTGACCAGGCCTCGCACCGACTGTCTCATTATCCCAGACCAGGCCTCACACTGACTGTTTCATGATCCCAGACGAGGCCTCACACCGACTGTTTCATTTTCTCAGAAAAGGCCTCACACCGACTGTTTCATTTTCCCAGACAAGTCCTCACGCCGACTGTTTCATTATCCCAGACCAGGCCTCACACCGACTGTTTCATTATCCCAGACCAGTCCTCACACCGACTGTTTCATTTTCCCAGTCCACGCCTCACTCCGACTGTTTCATTATCCCAGACCAGGCCTCACACTGACTGTTTCATTATCCCAGACAAGGCCTCACACTGACTCTTTCATTATCCCAGACGAGGCCCCACAAAGACTGTTTCATTATCGCAGACGAAATTTAACACTGACTGTTTCATTATCCCAGAGCAGGCCTCACACTGACTGTTTCATTATCCCAGAACAGGCCTCACAGCGACTGTTTCATTGTCCCAGGCCAAGCCTCACAATGACTGTTTCATTATCCCAGACCAGACCTCCCACCGACTGTTTCATTGTCCCAGACCAGGCCTCACACCGACTGTTTCATTCTCCCAGACCAGGCCTAAAACCTACTGTTTCATTATCCCAAACAAGGCCTCACACCGACGGTTTCTTTATCCCATACAAGGCCTCACACTGACTTTTTTATTATCCAAGATCAGGCCTCACACCGACTGTTTCATTATCCCAGACCAGGCCTCACACTGACTGTTTCATTATCCCAGACCAGGCTTCACACCGACTGCTTCATTATCCCAGACCAGGCCTCACACCGACTGTTTCATTATCCCAGACCAGGCCTCACACCGACTGTTTCATTATCCCAGGCCATGCCTCACAACAACTGTTTCATTATCCCAGACGAGGCCCCACACCGTCTGTTTCATTAACCCAGACGAGGCCTCAAACCGTCTGTTTCATTATCCCAGACGAGGCCTCACACCGACTGTTTCATTATCCCAGACCAGGCCTCACACCGACTGTTTCATTATCCCAGACCAGGGCTGACACCGACTGTTTCAGTATCCCAGACAAGGCCTCACACCGACTGTTTCATTATCCCAGGCAAGGCCTCACACCGACTGTTTCATTATCCCAAAACCAGGCCTCACACCGACTGTTTCATTATCCAAGACCAGGCCTCACACCGACTGTTTCATTATCCCAGACCAAGGCCTCACACCGATTGTTTCATTATCCCAGACAAGGCCATACACCGACTGTCTCATTATCCCAAACCACGCATCACACCAACTGTTTCATTATCCCAGACCCGGCCTCACACCGACTGTTCCATTAACCCAGACCAGGCCTCACACCGACTGTTTCATTATCCCAGACCAGGCCTCACACCGACTGTTTCATTATCCCAGACCAGGCCTTACCACGACTGTTTCATTATCCTAGACCAGGTCTCACACCGACGGTTTTTTTATCCCAGACCAGGCCTCACACCGACTGTTTCATTTTCCCAGACCTGGCCTCACACCGACTGTTTCATTTTCCCAGACCAGGCCTCACAATGACTTTTTCATTATCCCTGAACAGGCGTCACACCGCCTGTTTCATTATCCCAGACTATGCCCCACACCGATGGTTTCGTTATCCCAGAACAGGATTGACACCGACTGTTTCCTTATCCCAGACAAGGCCTCACACCGACTGTTTCATTATCCCAGACCAGGCCTCACTGCGACTGTTTCATTATCCCAGACAAGGCCTCACATCGACTGTTTCATTAACCCAGACCTAGCCTCACACCGACTGTTTCATTATCCCAGATAAGGCCTCACACCGACTGTTTCATTATCCCAGTCGAAGTATAACACTGACTGCTTCATTAACCCAGACCAGGCCCCACACTGACTGTTTCATTTTCCCAAACCAATCCTCAGACCAACAGTTTCATTATCCCAGACGAAATTTAACACTGACTGTTTCATTATCCCAGACCAAGCCTAAAACCGACTGTTTCATTATCCCAGACAAGGCCTCACACCGACTGTTTAATTATCCCAGACGAGGCCCCAGACCAACTGTTTCATTATCCCAGACGAAGTTTCACACCGACTGTTTCATTATCCCAGACCAGGCCTCACACCGAGTGTTTCATTATCCCAGACCAGGCCTCACACCGACTGTTTCATTAACCCTGACCAGGCCTCACACCAACGAAGTTTCACACCGACTGTTTCATTTTCCCAAAGCAAGCATCACAACAACTGTTTCATTATCCCAGTCCAGGCCACAATCCGACTGTTTCATTATCCCAGACCAGGCCTCACACCGTCTGTCTCATTATCCCTGACAAGGCCTCACACCGACTGTTTCATTATCCCAGACCAGGCCTCACACCGACTGTTTCATTATCCCAGACCAGGCCTCAAACTGACTCTGTCATTAACCCAGACAAGGCCTCACACCGACTGTTTCATTATCCCAGACAAGGCCTCACATCGACTGTTTCATTATCCCAGACAAGGCCTTACACCGAATGTTTCATTATCCCAGTCAAGGCCTCCCACCGACTGTTTCATTATCCCAGACAAGGCCTCACAGCGACTGTTTCATTATCCCAGACCAGGTCCCACACCGACTGTTTCATTGTCCCACACCAGTCCTCACACGGACTATTATATTATCTTAGAACAGGCCTCAAACTGACTCTGTCATTAACCCAGACCAGGCCCCACACTGACTGTTTCATTTTCCCAAACCAAGCCTCAGACCAACAGTTTCATTATCCCAGACGAAATTTAACACTGACTGTTTCATTATCCCAGACCAAGACTAAAACCGAGTGTTTCATTATCCCAGACCAGGCCTCACACCGACTGTTTCATTATCCCAGACCACGCCTCACACCGACTGTTTCATTAACCCAGACCATGCCTCACAACGACTATTTCATTATCCCAGTCCAGGCCTCACACTGACTGTTTCATTAACCCAGACCAGGCCTCACACCGACTGCTTCATTATCCCAGACCTGGCCTCACACCAACTGTTCCATTTTCCCAGACCAGGCCTCACTCCGACTGTTTCATTATCCCAGACCAGGCCTCACAACGACTGTCTCATTATCCCTGACAAGGCCTCACACCGACTGTATCATTATCCCAGACCAGGCCGCACTCCGACTGTTTCATTTTCCCAAACCAAGCATCACAACGACTGTTTCATTATCCCAGTCCAGGCCTCACACCGACTGTTTCATTATCCCAGACAAGGCCTCACACCGACTGTTTCATTATCCCAGACGAGGCCTCTCACCGACTGTTTCATTATCCCAGACAAGGCCTCACAGCGACTGTTTCATTATCCCAGGCCAGGCCCCACACCGACTGTTTCATTGTCCCAGACCAGTCCTCACACGGACTATTACATTATCTTAGAACAGGCCTCAAACTGACTCTGTCATTAACCCAGACCAGGCCTCACACCGACTGTTTCATTATCCCAGGCCATGCCTCACAACAACTGTTTCATTATCCCAGACGAGGCCCCACACCGTCTGTTTCATTAACCCAGACGAGGCCTCAAACCGTCTGTTTCATTATCCCAGACGAGGCCTCACACCGACTGTTTCATTATCCCAGACCAGGCCTCACACCGACTGTTTCATTATCCCAGACCAGGGCTGACACCGACTGTTTCAGTATCCCAGACAAGGCCTCACACCGACTGTTTCATTATCCCAGGCAAGGCCTCACACCTACTGTTTCATTATCCCAAAACCAGGCCTCACACCGACTGTTTCATTATCCAAGACCAGGCCTCACACCGACTGTTTCATTATCCCAGACCAAGGCCTCACACCGATTGTTTCATTATCCCAGACAAGGCCATACACCGACTGTCTCATTATCCCAAACCACGCATCACACCAACTGTTTCATTATCCCAGACCCGGCCTCACACCGACTGTTCCATTAACCCAGACCAGGCCTCACACCGACTGTTTCATTATCCCAGACCAGGCCTCACACCGACTGTTTCATTATCCCAGACCAGGCCTTACCACGACTGTTTCATTATCCTAGACCAGGTCTCACACCGACGGTTTTTTTATCCCAGACCAGGCCTCACACCGACTGTTTCATTTTCCCAGACCTGGCCTCACACCGACTGTTTCATTTTCCCAGACCAGGCCTCACAACGACTTTTTCATTATCCCTGAACAGGCGTCACACCGCCTGTTTCATTATCCCAGACTATGCCCCACACCGATGGTTTCGTTATCCCAGAACAGGATTGACACCGACTGTTTCCTTATCCCAGACAAGGCCTCACACCGACTGTTTCATTATCCCAGACCAGGCCTCACACCGACTGTTTCATTATCCCAGACAAGGCCTCACATCGACTGTTTCATTAACCCAGACCTAGCCTCACACCGACTGTTTCATTATCCCAGATAAGGCCTCACACCGACTGTTTCATTATCCCAGTCGAAGTATAACACTGACTGCTTCATTAACCCAGACCAGGCCCCACACTGACTGTTTCATTTTCCCAAACCAATCCTCAGACCAACAGTTTCATTATCCCAGACGAAATTTAACACTGACTGTTTCATTATCCCAGACCAAGCCTAAAACCGACTGTTTCATTATCCCAGACAAGGCCTCACACCGACTGTTTAATTATCCCAGACGAGGCCCCAGACCAACTGTTTCATTATCCCAGACGAAGTTTCACACCGACTGTTTCATTATCCCAGACCAGGCCTCACACCGAGTGTTTCATTATCCCAGACCAGGCCTCACACCGACTGTTTCATTAACCCTGACCAGGCCTCACACCAACGAAGTTTCACACCGACTGTTTCATTTTCCCAAAGCAAGCATCACAACAACTGTTTCATTATCCCAGTCCAGGCCACAATCCGACTGTTTCATTATCCCAGACCAGGCCTCACACCGTCTGTCTCATTATCCCTGACAAGGCCTCACACCGACTGTTTCATTATCCCAGACCAGGCCTCACACCGACTGTTTCATTATCCCAGACCAGGCCTCAAACTGACTCTGTCATTAACCCAGACAAGGCCTCACACCGACTGTTTCATTATCCCAGACAAGGCCTCACATCGACTGTTTCATTATCCCAGACAAGGCCTTACACCGAATGTTTCATTATCCCAGTCAAGGCCTCCCACCGACTGTTTCATTATCCCAGACAAGGCCTCACAGCGACTGTTTCATTATCCCAGACCAGGTCCCACACCGACTGTTTCATTGTCCCACACCAGTCCTCACACGGACTATTATATTATCTTAGAACAGGCCTCAAACTGACTCTGTCATTAACCCAGACCAGGCCCCACACTGACTGTTTCATTTTCCCAAACCAAGCCTCAGACCAACAGTTTCATTATCCCAGACGAAATTTAACACTGACTGTTTCATTATCCCAGACCAAGACTAAAACCGAGTGTTTCATTATCCCAGACCAGGCCTCACACCGACTGTTTCATTATCCCAGACCACGCCTCACACCGACTGTTTCATTAACCCAGACCATGCCTCACAACGACTATTTCATTATCCCAGTCCAGGCCTCACACTGACTGTTTCATTAACCCAGACCAGGCCTCACACCGACTGCTTCATTATCCCAGACCTGGCCTCACACCAACTGTTCCATTTTCCCAGACCAGGCCTCACTCCGACTGTTTCATTATCCCAGACCAGGCCTCACAACGACTGTCTCATTATCCCTGACAAGGCCTCACACCGACTGTATCATTATCCCAGACCAGGCCGCACTCCGACTGTTTCATTTTCCCAAACCAAGCATCACAACGACTGTTTCATTATCCCAGTCCAGGCCTCACACCGACTGTTTCATTATCCCAGACAAGGCCTCACACCGACTGTTTCATTATCCCAGACGAGGCCTCTCACCGACTGTTTCATTATCCCAGACAAGGCCTCACAGCGACTGTTTCATTATCCCAGGCCAGGCCCCACACCGACTGTTTCATTGTCCCAGACCAGTCCTCACACCGACTATTACATTATCTTAGAACAGGCCTCAAACTGACTCTGTCATTAACCCAGACCTAGCCTCACACCGACTGTTTCATTATCCCAGATAAGGCCTCACACCGACTGTTTCATTATCCCAGTCGAAGTATAACACTGACTGCTACATTAACCCAGACCAGGCCCCACACTGACTGTTTCATTTTCCCAAACCAATCCTCAGACCAACAGTTTCATTATCCCAGACGAAATTTAACACTGACTGTTTCATTATCCCAGACCAAGCCTAAAACCGACTGTTTCATTATCCCAGACAAGGCCTCACACCGACTGTTTAATTATCCCAGACGAGGCCCCAGACCGACTGTTTCATTATCCCAGACGAAGTTTCACACCGACTGTTTCATATCCCAGACCAGGCCTCTGACTGACAGTTTCATTATCCCAGATACGGCCTCACACCGACTGTCTCATTATCCCAGACCGGGGTTCACACCGACTGTTTCGTTATCCCAGTTCAGGCCTCACTCTGACTGTTTCAGTATCCCAGACCATGCCTCACACCGACTGTTTCATTGTGCCAGGCCAAGCCTCACAACAGCTGTTTCATTATCCCATACCAGGCCTCACACTGACTGTTTCATTAACCCTCACCAGGCCTCACACCGACTGTATCATTATCCCAAACCAAGCATCACACCGACTGTTTCATTATCCCAGACAAGGACTCACACTGACTGTCTCATTATCCCAGACAAGGCCTCACACCGACTGTTTCATTATCCCAGTCCAGGCCTCACACCGACTCTTTCATGAACCCTGACCAGGCCTCACACTAACGAAGTTTCACACCGACTGTTTCATTTTCCCAAAGCAAGCATCACAACAACTGTTTCATTATCCCAGTCCAGGCCACAATCCGACTGTTTCATTATCCCAGACCAGGCCTCACACCGTCTGTCTCATTATCCCTGACAAGGCCTCACACCGACTGTTTCATTATCCCAGACCAGGCCTCACACCGTCTGTTTCATTATCCCAGACCAGGCCTCACACCGACTGTTTCATTATCCAAGACAAGGCCTCACACCGACTGCTTCATTATCCCAGTCAAGGCCTCACACCGACTGTTTCATTATCCCAGACAAGGCCTCACAGCGACTGTTTCATTATCCCAGACCAGGCCTCACACCGACTGTTTCATTATCCCAGACCAGGACTTACACCGATTGTTCCATTATCCCAGACCAGGCCTCACACCGACTGTTTCATTATCCCAGACCAGGCCTCACACCGACTGTTTCATTATCCCAAACCAAGCATCACACCGACTGTTCCATTAACCCAGACCAGGCCTCACATCGACTGTTTCATTATCCCAGACCAGGCCTCACACCGACTGTTTCATTATCCCAGGCCATGCCTCACAACAACTGTTTCATTATCCCAGACGAGGCCCCACACCGTCTGTTTCATTAACCCAGACGAGGCCTCAAACCGTCTGTTTCATTATCCCAGACGAGGCCTCACACCGACTGTTTCATTATCCCAGACCAGGCCTCACACCGACTGTTTCATTATCCCAGACCAGGGCTGACACCGACTGTTTCATTATCCCAGGCAAGGCCTCACACCGACTGCTTCATTATCCCAGACAAGGCGTCACACCGACTGTTTCATTATCCCAAAACCAGGCCTCACACCGACTGTTTCATTATCCAAGACCAGGCCTCACACCGACTGTTTCATTATCCGAGACCAAGGCCTCACACCGATTGTTTCATTATCCCAGACAAGGCCATACACCGACTGTCTCATTATCCCAAACCACGCATCACACCAACTGTTTCATTATCCCAGACCCGGCCTCACACCGACTGTTCCATTAACCCAGACCAGGCCTCACACCGACTGTTTCATTATCCCAGACCAGGCCTCACACCGACTGTTTCATTATCCCAGACCAGACCTCACACCGACTGTATCATTATCTCAGACCAGGCCTCACACCGACTGTTTCATTATCCCAGACCAGGCCTCACCCCGACTGTTTCATTATCCCAGACCAGGCCTTACCACGACTGTTTCATTATCCTAGACCAGGTCTCACACCGACGGTTTTTTTATCCCAGACCAGGCCTCACACCGACTGTTTCATTTTCCCAGACCTGGCCTCACACCGACTGTTTCATTTTCCCAGACCAGGCCTCACAACGACTTTTTCATTATCCCTGAACAGGCGTCACACCGCCTGTTTCATTATCCCAGACTATGCCCCACACCGATGGTTTCGTTATCCCAGAACAGGATTGACACCGACTGTTTCCTTATCCCAGACAAGGCCTCACACCGACTGTTTCATTATCCCAGACCAGGCCTCACACCGACTGTTTCATTATCCCAGACAAGGCCTCACATCGACTGTTTCATTAACCCAGACCTAGCCTCACACCGACTGTTTCATTATCCCAGATAAGGCCTCACACCGACTGTTTCATTATCCCAGTCGAAGTATAACACTGACTGCTTCATTAACCCAGACCAGGCCCCACACTGACTGTTTCATTTTCCCAAACCAATCCTCAGACCAACAGTTTCATTATCCCAGACGAAATTTAACACTGACTGTTTCATTATCCCAGACCAAGCCTAAAACCGACTGTTTCATTATCCCAGACAAGGCCTCACACCGACTGTTTAATTATCCCAGACGAGGCCCCAGACCAACTGTTTCATTATCCCAGACGAAGTTTCACACCGACTGTTTCATTATCCCAGACCAGGCCTCACACCGAGTGTTTCATTATCCCAGACCAGGCCTCACACCGACTGTTTCATTAACCCTGACCAGGCCTCACACCAACGAAGTTTCACACCGACTGTTTCATTTTCCCAAAGCAAGCATCACAACAACTGTTTCATTATCCCAGTCCAGGCCACAATCCGACTGTTTCATTATCCCAGACCAGGCCTCACACCGTCTGTCTCATTATCCCTGACAAGGCCTCACACCGACTGTTTCATTATCCCAGACCAGGCCTCACACCGACTGTTTCATTATCCCAGACCAGGCCTCACACCGACTGTTTCATTATCCAAGACAAGGCCTCACACCGACTGCTTCATTATCCCAGACAAGGCTTCACACCGACTGTTTCATTATCCCAGACAAGGCCTCACAGCGACTGTTTCATTATCCCAGACCAGGCCTCACACCGACTGTTTCATTATCCCAGACCAGGCCTCAAACTGACTCTGTCATTAACCCAGACAAGGCCTCACACCGACTGTTTCATTATCCCAGACAAGGCCTCACATCGACTGTTTCATTATCCCAGACAAGGCCTTACACCGAATGTTTCATTATCCCAGTCAAGGCCTCCCACCGACTGTTTCATTATCCCAGACAAGGCCTCACAGCGACTGTTTCATTATCCCAGACCAGGTCCCACACCGACTGTTTCATTGTCCCACACCAGTCCTCACACGGACTATTATATTATCTTAGAACAGGCCTCAAACTGACTCTGTCATTAACCCAGACCAGGCCCCACACTGACTGTTTCATTTTCCCAAACCAAGCCTCAGACCAACAGTTTCATTATCCCAGACGAAATTTAACACTGACTGTTTCATTATCCCAGACCAAGACTAAAACCGAGTGTTTCATTATCCCAGACCAGGCCTCACACCGACTGTTTCATTATCCCAGACCACGCCTCACACCGACTGTTTCATTAACCCAGACCATGCCTCACAACGACTATTTCATTATCCCAGTCCAGGCCTCACACTGACTGTTTCATTAACCCAGACCAGGCCTCACACCGACTGCTTCATTATCCCAGACCTGGCCTCACACCAACTGTTCCATTTTCCCAGACCAGGCCTCACTCCGACTGTTTCATTATCCCAGACCAGGCCTCACAACGACTGTCTCATTATCCCTGACAAGGCCTCACACCGACTGTATCATTATCCCAGACCAGGCCGCACTCCGACTGTTTCATTTTCCCAAACCAAGCATCACAACGACTGTTTCATTATCCCAGTCCAGGCTTCACACCGACTGTTTCATTATCCCAGACAAGGCCTCACACCGACTGTTTCATTATCCCAGACGAGGCCTCTCACCGACTGTTTCATTATCCCAGACAAGGCCTCACAGCGACTGTTTCATTATCCCAGGCCAGGCCCCACACCGACTGTTTCATTGTCCCAGACCAGTCCTCACACCGACTATTACATTATCTTAGAACAGGCCTCAAACTGACTCTGTCATTAACCCAGACCTAGCCTCACACCGACCGTTTCATTATCCCAGATAAGGCCTCACACCGACTGTTTCATTATCCCAGTCGAAGTATAACACTGACTGCTTCATTAACCCAGACCAGGCCCCACACTGACTGTTTCATTTTCCCAAACCAATCCTCAGACCAACAGTTTCATTATCCCAGACGAAATTTAACACTGACTGTTTCATTATCCCAGACCAAGCCTAAAACCGACTGTTTCATTATCCCAGACAAGGCCTCACACCGACTGTTTAATTATCCCAGACGAGGCCCCAGACCGACTGTTTCATTATCCCAGACGAAGTTTCACACCGACTGTTTCATATCCCAGACCAGGCCTCTGACTGACAGTTTCATTATCCCAGATACGGCCTCACACCGACTGTCTCATTATCCCAGACCGGGGTTCACACCGACTGTTTCGTTATCCCAGTTCAGGCCTCACTCTGACTGTTTCAGTATCCCAGACCATGCCTCACACCGACTGTTTCATTGTGCCAGGCCAAGCCTCACAACAGCTGTTTCATTATCCCATACCAGGCCTCACACTGACTGTTTCATTAACCCTCACCAGGCCTCACACCGACTGTATCATTATCCCAAACCAAGCATCACACCGACTGTTTCATTATCCCAGACAAGGACTCACACTGACTGTCTCATTATCCCAGACAAGGCCTCACACCGACTGTTTCATTATCCCAGTCCAGGCCTCACACCGACTCTTTCATGAACCCTGACCAGGCCTCACACTAACGAAGTTTCACACCGACTGTTTCATTTTCCCAAAGCAAGCATCACAACAACTGTTTCATTATCCCAGTCCAGGCCACAATCCGACTGTTTCATTATCCCAGACCAGGCCTCACACCGTCTGTCTCATTATCCCTGACAAGGCCTCACACCGACTGTTTCATTATCCCAGACCAGGCCTCACACCGACTGTTTCATTATCCCAGACCAGGCCTCACACCGACTGTTTCATTATCCAAGACAAGGCCTCACACCGACTGCTTCATTATCCCAGTCAAGGCCTCACACCGACTGTTTCATTATCCCAGACAAGGCCTCACAGCGACTGTTTCATTATCCCAGACCAGGCCTCACACCGACTGTTTCATTATCCCAGACCAGGACTTACACCGATTGTTCCATTATCCCAGACCAGGCCTCACACCGACTGTTTCATTATCCCAGACCAGGCCTCACACCGACTGTTTCATTATCCCAAACCAAGCATCACACCGACTGTTCCATTAACCCAGACCAGGCCTCACATCGACTGTTTCATTATCCCAGACCAGGCCTCACACCGACTGTTTCATTATCCCAGGCCATGCCTCACAACAACTGTTTCATTATCCCAGACGAGGCCCCACACCGTCTGTTTCATTAACCCAGACGAGGCCTCAAACCGTCTGTTTCATTATCCCAGACGAGGCCTCACACCGACTGTTTCATTATCCCAGACCAGGCCTCACACCGACTGTTTCATTATCCCAGACCAGGGCTGACACCGACTGTTTCATTATCCCAGGCAAGGCCTCACACCGACTGCTTCATTATCCCAGACAAGGCGTCACACCGACTGTTTCATTATCCCAAAACCAGGCCTCACACCGACTGTTTCATTATCCAAGACCAGGCCTCACACCGACTGTTTCATTATCCGAGACCAAGGCCTCACACCGATTGTTTCATTATCCCAGACAAGGCCATACACCGACTGTCTCATTATCCCAAACCACGCATCACACCAACTGTTTCATTATCCCAGACCCGGCCTCACACCGACTGTTCCATTAACCCAGACCAGGCCTCACACCGACTGTTTCATTATCCCAGACCAGGCCTCACACCGACTGTTTCATTATCCCAGACCAGACCTCACACCGACTGTATCATTATCTCAGACCAGGCCTCACACCGACTGTTTCATTATCCCAGACCAGGCCTCACCCCGACTGTTTCATTATCCCAGACCAGGCCTTACCACGACTGTTTCATTATCCTAGACCAGGTCTCACACCGACGGTTTTTTTATCCCAGACCAGGCCTCACACCGACTGTTTCATTTTCCCAGACCTGGCCTCACACCGACTGTTTCATTTTCCCAGACCAGGCCTCACAACGACTTTTTCATTATCCCTGAACAGGCGTCACACCGCCTGTTTCATTATCCCAGACTATGCCCCACACCGATGGTTTCGTTATCCCAGAACAGGATTGACACCGACTGTTTCCTTATCCCAGACAAGGCCTCACACCGACTGTTTCATTATCCCAGACCAGGCCTCACACCGACTGTTTCATTATCCCAGACAAGGCCTCACATCGACTGTTTCATTAACCCAGACCTAGCCTCACACCGACTGTTTCATTATCCCAGATAAGGCCTCACACCGACTGTTTCATTATCCCAGTCGAAGTATAACACTGACTGCTTCATTAACCCAGACCAGGCCCCACACTGACTGTTTCATTTTCCCAAACCAATCCTCAGACCAACAGTTTCATTATCCCAGACGAAATTTAACACTGACTGTTTCATTATCCCAGACCAAGCCTAAAACCGACTGTTTCATTATCCCAGACAAGGCCTCACACCGACTGTTTAATTATCCCAGACGAGGCCCCAGACCAACTGTTTCATTATCCCAGACGAAGTTTCACACCGACTGTTTCATTATCCCAGACCAGGCCTCACACCGAGTGTTTCATTATCCCAGACCAGGCCTCACACCGACTGTTTCATTAACCCTGACCAGGCCTCACACCAACGAAGTTTCACACCGACTGTTTCATTTTCCCAAAGCAAGCATCACAACAACTGTTTCATTATCCCAGTCCAGGCCACAATCCGACTGTTTCATTATCCCAGACCAGGCCTCACACCGTCTGTCTCATTATCCCTGACAAGGCCTCACACCGACTGTTTCATTATCCCAGACCAGGCCTCACACCGACTGTTTCATTATCCCAGACCAGGCCTCACACCGACTGTTTCATTATCCAAGACAAGGCCTCACACCGACTGCTTCATTATCCCAGACAAGGCCTCACACCGACTGTTTCATTATCCCAGACAAGGCCTCACAGCGACTGTTTCATTATCCCAGACCAGGCCTCACACCGACTGTTTCATTATCCCAGACCAGGCCTCAAACTGACTCTGTCATTAACCCAGACAAGGCCTCACACCGACTGTTTCATTATCCCAGACAAGGCCTCACATCGACTGTTTCATTATCCCAGACAAGGCCTTACACCGAATGTTTCATTATCCCAGTCAAGGCCTCCCACCGACTGTTTCATTATCCCAGACAAGGCCTCACAGCGACTGTTTCATTATCCCAGACCAGGTCCCACACCGACTGTTTCATTGTCCCACACCAGTCCTCACACGGACTATTATATTATCTTAGAACAGGCCTCAAACTGACTCTGTCATTAACCCAGACCAGGCCCCACACTGACTGTTTCATTTTCCCAAACCAAGCCTCAGACCAACAGTTTCATTATCCCAGACGAAATTTAACACTGACTGTTTCATTATCCCAGACCAAGACTAAAACCGAGTGTTTCATTATCCCAGACCAGGCCTCACACCGACTGTTTCATTATCCCAGACCACGCCTCACACCGACTGTTTCATTAACCCAGACCATGCCTCACAACGACTATTTCATTATCCCAGTCCAGGCCTCACACTGACTGTTTCATTAACCCAGACCAGGCCTCACACCGACTGCTTCATTATCCCAGACCTGGCCTCACACCAACTGTTCCATTTTCCCAGACCAGGCCTCACTCCGACTGTTTCATTATCCCAGACCAGGCCTCACAACGACTGTCTCATTATCCCTGACAAGGCCTCACACCGACTGTATCATTATCCCAGACCAGGCCGCACTCCGACTGTTTCATTTTCCCAAACCAAGCATCACAACGACTGTTTCATTATCCCAGTCCAGGCCTCACACCGACTGTTTCATTATCCCAGACAAGGCCTCACACCGACTGTTTCATTATCCCAGACGAGGCCTCTCACCGACTGTTTCATTATCCCAGACAAGGCCTCACAGCGACTGTTTCATTATCCCAGGCCAGGCCCCACACCGACTGTTTCATTGTCCCAGACCAGTCCTCACACCGACTATTACATTATCTTAGAACAGGCCTCAAACTGACTCTGTCATTAACCCAGACCTAGCCTCACACCGACTGTTTCATTATCCCAGATAAGGCCTCACACCGACTGTTTCATTATCCCAGTCGAAGTATAACACTGACTGCTTCATTAACCCAGACCAGGCCCCACACTGACTGTTTCATTTTCCCAAACCAATCCTCAGACCAACAGTTTCATTATCCCAGACGAAATTTAACACTGACTGTTTCATTATCCCAGACCAAGCCTAAAACCGACTGTTTCATTATCCCAGACAAGGCCTCACACCGACTGTTTAATTATCCCAGACGAGGCCCCAGACCGACTGTTTCATTATCCCAGACGAAGTTTCACACCGACTGTTTCATATCCCAGACCAGGCCTCTGACTGACAGTTTCATTATCCCAGATACGGCCTCACACCGACTGTCTCATTATCCCAGACCGGGGTTCACACCGACTGTTTCGTTATCCCAGTTCAGGCCTCACTCTGACTGTTTCAGTATCCCAGACCATGCCTCACACCGACTGTTTCATTGTGCCAGGCCAAGCCTCACAACGGCTGTTTCATTATCCCATACCAGGCCTCACACTGACTGTTTCATTAACCCTCACCAGGCCTCACACCGACTGTATCATTATCCCAAACCAAGCATCACACCGACTGTTTCATTATCCCAGACAAGGACTCACACTGACTGTCTCATTATCCCAGACAAGGCCTCACACCGACTGTTTCATTATCCCAGTCCAGGCCTCACACCGACTCTTTCATTAACCCTGACCAGGCCTCACACTAACGAAGTTTCACACCGACTGTTTCATTTTCCCAAAGCAAGCATCACAACAACTGTTTCATTATCCCAGTCCAGGCCACAATCCGACTGTTTCATTATCCCAGACCAGGCCTCACACCGTCTGTCTCATTATCCCTGACAAGGCCTCACACCGACTGTTTCATTATCCCAGACCAGGCCTCACACCGACTGTTTCATTATCCCAGACCAGGCCTCACACCGACTGTTTCATTATCCAAGACAAGGCCTCACACCGACTGCTTCATTATCCCAGTCAAGGCCTCACACCGACTGTTTCATTATCCCAGACAAGGCCTCACAGCGACTGTTTCATTATCCCAGACCAGGCCTCACACCGACTGTTTCATTATCCCAGACCAGGCCTCAAACTGACTCTGTCATTAACCCAGACAAGGCCTCACACCGACTTTCATTAACCCAGACCAGGCCCCACACTGACTGTTTCATTTTCCCAAACCAAGCCTCAGACCAACAGTTTCATTATCCCAGATGAAATTTAACACTGACTGTTTCATTATCCCAGACCAATCCTAAAACCGACTGTTTCATTATCCCAGACCAGGACTCACACCGACTGTTTCATATCCCAGACCAGGCCTCTGACTGACAGTTTCATTATCCCAGACACGGCCTCACACCGACTGTCTCATTATCCCAGACCAGGCTTCACACCGACTGTTTCGTTATCCCAGTTCAGGCCTCACACTGACTGTTTCAGTATCCCAGACCATGCCTCACACCGACTGTTTCATTGTGCCAGGCCAAGCCTCACAACGGCTGTTTCACTATCCCATACCAGGCCTCTCACTGACTGTTTCATTAACCCTCACCAGGCCTCACACCGACTGTATCATTATCCCAAACCAAGCATCACACCGACTGTTTCATTATCCCAGACAAGGACTCACACTGACTGTCTCATTATCCCAGACAAGGCCTCACACCGACTGTTTCATTATCCCAGTCCAGGCCTCACACCGACTGTTTCATTATCCCAGACCAGGCCTAACACCGACTGTCTCAGTATCCCTGACTAGGCCTCACACCGACTGTTTCATTATCCCAGACCAGTCCTCACACTGACTGTTTTATTATCCCAGACCAGGCCTCACACCGAGTGTTTCATTATCCCAGACCAGGCCTCACACCGAGTGTTTCATTATCCCAGACCAGGCCTCACACCGACTGTTTCATTATCCCAGAAGAGGCCTCACACCGACTGTTTCAATTTCCCAGACCAGGCCCCACACCGACTGTTTCATTATCCCAGACAAGGACTCACACTGACTGTCTCATTATCCCAGACAAGGCCTCACACCGACTGTTTCATTATCCCAGTCCAGGCCTCACACCGACTCTTTCATTAACCCTGACCAGGCCTCACACTAACGAAGTTTCACACCGACTGTTTCATTTTCCCAAAGCAAGCATCACAACAACTGTTTCATTATCCCAGTCCAGGCCACAATCCGACTGTTTCATTATCCCAGACCAGGCCTCACACCGTCTGTCTCATTATCCCTGACAAGGCCTCACACCGACTGTTTCATTATCCCAGACCAGGCCTCACACCGACTGTTTCATTATCCCAGACCAGGCCTCACACCGACTGTTTCATTATCCAAGACAAGGCCTCACACCGACTGCTTCATTATCCCAGTCAAGGCCTCACACCGACTGTTTCATTATCCCAGACAAGGCCTCACAGCGACTGTTTCATTATCCCAGACCAGGCCTCACACCGACTGTTTCATTATCCCAGACCAGGCCTCAAACTGACTCTGTCATTAACCCAGACAAGGCCTCACACCGACTTTCATTAACCCAGACCAGGCCCCACACTGACTGTTTCATTTTCCCAAACCAAGCCTCAGACCAACAGTTTCATTATCCCAGATGAAATTTAACACTGACTGTTTCATTATCCCAGACCAATCCTAAAACCGACTGTTTCATTATCCCAGACCAGGACTCACACCGACTGTTTCATATCCCAGACCAGGCCTCTGACTGACAGTTTCATTATCCCAGACACGGCCTCACACCGACTGTCTCATTATCCCAGACCAGGCTTCACACCGACTGTTTCGTTATCCCAGTTCAGGCCTCACACTGACTGTTTCAGTATCCCAGACCATGCCTCACACCGACTGTTTCATTGTGCCAGGCCAAGCCTCACAACGGCTGTTTCACTATCCCATACCAGGCCTCTCACTGACTGTTTCATTAACCCTCACCAGGCCTCACACCGACTGTATCATTATCCCAAACCAAGCATCACACCGACTGTTTCATTATCCCAGACAAGGACTCACACTGACTGTCTCATTATCCCAGACAAGGCCTCACACCGACTGTTTCATTATCCCAGTCCAGGCCTCACACCGACTGTTTCATTATCCCAGACCAGGCCTAACACCGACTGTCTCAGTATCCCTGACTAGGCCTCACACCGACTGTTTCATTATCCCAGACCAGTCCTCACACTGACTGTTTTATTATCCCAGACCAGGCCTCACACCGAGTGTTTCATTATCCCAGACCAGGCCTCACACCGAGTGTTTCATTATCCCAGACCAGGCCTCACACCGACTGTTTCATTATCCCAGAAGAGGCCTCACACCGACTGTTTCAATTTCCCAGACCAGGCCCCACACCGACTGTTTCATTATCCCAGAACAGGCCTCACACCGAGTGTTTCATTAACCCAGACCAGGCCTCACACCGACTGTTTCATTTTCCCAGACCAGGCCTCACACCGACTGTTTCATTAACTCGGAGCAGGGCACACACCGACTGTTTCTTTATCCCTGAACGGGCCTCACACCGACTGTTTCATTATCCCAGACCAGGCCTCACACCGCCTGTTTCATTATCCCGACGAGGCCCCACACCGACTGTTTCGTTATCCCAGAACAGGATTAACACCGACTGTTTCATTATCCTAGAACAGGCCTCACACCGACTGTTTCATTATCCCAGTCCAGGCCTCACACCGACTGTTTCATTATCTCAGACCAGGCCTCACACCGACTGTTTCATTATCCCAGACCAGGCCACACACCGACTGTTTCATTATCCGAGGCCAGGACTCACACTGACTTTTATATTATCCCAGACAAGGCCTCACACCGACTGTTTCATTATCCGAGACCAGGCCTCACCCCGACTGTTTCATTAACACAGACCAGGCCTCACACAGTCTGTTTCATTATCCCAGACCAGTCTCAAACCGACTGTTTCATTATCCCAGACCAGGCCTCACACCGATTGTTTCATTTTCCCAAACCAGGCGTCACACGGAATATTACATTAACTTAGATCAGGCCTCAAACCGACTGTTTCATTATCCCAGACCAGGTCTCACACCGACTGTTTTTTTATTACAGACCAGGCATCACACCGACTGTTTCATTATCCTAGAGCAGGGCACACACCGACTGTTTCTTTATCCCAGACCATGCCCTACACCTACTGTTTCGTTATCCCAGACCAGGATTCACACCGACTGTTTCATTATCCCTGACAAGGATTCACACCGACTGTTTCATTATCCCAGAACAGGCCTCACACCGACTGTGTCATTATCCCAGACAAGGATTCACACCGACTGTTTCATTATCCAAGAACAGGCCTCACGCCGACTGTTTCATTATTCCAGACAAGGATTCACACCGACTGTTTCATTATCCCAGACCAGGCCTCACAACGACTGTTTCATTAGCCCAGACCATGACACACATCGACTGTTTCATTATCCCAGACCAGGCCTCAAACCGCCTGTTTCATTATCCCAGACTAGGCCCCACACCGACTGTTTCGTTATCCCAGAACAGGATTGATACCGACTGTTTCATTAGCCCAGACCTGGATTCTCAACAACTGTTTCATTATCCCAGAACAGGACTCAAACCGACTGTTTCGTTATCCCAGACCAGGCCTCACACCGACTGTATCATTATCTCAGACCAGGCCTCACACCGACTGTTTCATTATCCCAGACAAGGCCTCACACCGACTGTTTCATTATCCCAGACCAGTCCTCACACCGACTGTTTCATTATCCCAGACCAGTCCTCACACCGACTGTTTCATTATCCCAGACCAGGCCTCACACCGACTGTTTCATTATCCCAGACCAGTCCTCACACCGACTGTTTCATTATCCCAGACCAGGCCTCACACCGACTGTTTCATTATCCCAGACCAGACCTCACCCCGACTGTTTCATTATCCCAGACAAGGATTCACACCGACTGTTCCATTAGCCCAGACAAGGATTCACACCGACTGTTTCATTATCCCAGACCAGTCCTCACACCGACAGTTTCATTATCCCAGACCAGGCCTCACCCCGACTGTTTCATTATCCCAGACCAGGCCTCACCACGACTGTTTCATTATCCCAGACCAGGTCTCACACCGACTGTATTTTTATCCCAGACCAGGCCTCACACCGACTGTTTTTTTCCCCAGACCAGGCCTCACACCGATTGTTTCATTATCCAAGAGCAGGGCACACAACGACTGTTTCATTATCCCTGAACAGGCCTCTCACCGCCTGTTTCATTATCCCAGACTAAGCCCCACACCGACTGTTTCATTATCCCAGAACAGGATTGACACCGACTGTTTCATTATCCCAGAACAGGGCTCACACCGACTGTTTCATTATCCCAGACTAAGCCCCACACCGACTGTTTCATTATCCCAGACAAGGATTCACACCGACTGTTTCGTTATCCCAGACCAGGCCTCACACCGACTGTTTCATTAACCGAGACCAGGCCTCACACCGAGTGTTTCATTATCCCAGACCAGGCCTCACACCAACTGTTTCATTAACCCAGAACAGGCCTCACACCAACTGTTTCATTATCCCAGACCAGGCCTCACACCGACTGTTTCATTATCCCAGACCAGCCCTCACACCGACTGTTTTATTATCCCAGGCCAGGCCTCACACCGACTGTTTCATTATCCCAGACCAGGCCTCACACCGACTGTTTTATTATCCCAGTCCAGGCCTCACACCGACTGTTTCATTATCCCAGACAGTTATGCACACCGACTGTTTCATTATCCCAGACCAGGCCTCACACCGACTGTTTTATTATCCCAGTCCAGGCCTCACACCGACTGTTTCATTATCCCAGACAGTTATGCACACCGACTGTTTCATTATCCCAGACCAGGCCTCACACCGACTGTTTTATTATCCCAGTCCAGGCCTCACACCGACTGTTTCATTATCCCAGTCCAGGCCTCACACCGAGTGTTTCATTAACCCAGACCAGGCCTCACACCGACTGTTTCATTTTCCCAGACCAGGCCTCACACCGACTGTTTCATTAACCCGGAGCAGCGCACACACCGACTGTTTCATTATCCCAGACCAGACCTCACCCCGACTGTTTCATTATCCCAGACAAGGATTCACACCGACTGTTCCATTAGCCCAGACAAGGATTCACACCGACTGTTTCATTATCCCAGACCAGGCCCCACACCGACTGATTCATTTTCCCAGACCAGGCCTCACACCGACTGTTTCATTATCCAAGACCAGGCCTCACCACGACTGTTTCATTATCCCAGACCAGGTATCACACCGACTGTTTTTTTATCCCAGACCAGGCCTGACACCGACTGTTTCATTATCCAAGAGCAGGGCACGCAACGACTGTTTCATTATCCCTGAACAGGCGTCACACCGCCTGTTTCATTATCCCAGACTAAGCCCCACACCGATGGTTTCGTTATCTCAGAACAGGATTGACACCGACTGTTTCATTATCATAGACCTGGATTCACAACAACTGTTTCATTATCCCAGAACAGGCCTCAAACCGACTGTTTCGTTATCCCAGACCAGGCCTCACACCGACTGTTTCATTAACCCAGACCAGGCCTCACACCGAGTGTTTCATTATCCCAGACCAGGCCTCACACCGAGTGTTTCATTATCCCAGACCAGGCCTCACACCGACTGTTTCATTATCCCAGACAAGGCCTCACACCGACTGTTTCCTTATCCCAGACCAGGCCTCACACCGACTGTTTCATTATCCCAGACCAGGCCTCAAACCAACTGTTTCATTATCCCAGACCAGGCCTCACACCGACTGTTTCATTATCCCAGACCAGGCCTCACACCGACTGTTTCATTATCCCAGACCAGCCCTCACACCGACTGTTTTATTATCCCAGGCCAGGCCTCACACCGACTGTTTCATTATCCCAGACCAGGCCTCACACCGACTGTTTTATTATCCCAGTCCAGGCCTCACACCGACTGTTTTATTATCCCAGACAAGGATTCACATAGACTGTTTCATTATCCCAGACCAGGCCTCACACCGACTGTTTCATTTTCCCAGACCAGGACTCACACCGACTGTTTCATTAACCCGGAGCAGCGCACACACTGACTGTTTCATTATCCCAGAACAGGCCTCACACCGCCTGTTTCATTATCCCAGACCAGGCCTCACACCGACTGTTTCATTATCCCAGACCTGGATTCTCAACAATTATTTCATTATCCCAGAACAGGACTCAAAGCGACTGTTTCGTTATCCCAGAACAGGTCTCACACCGACTGTATCATTATCCCAGACAAGGATTCACACTGACTGTTCCATTATCCCAGACCAGGCCTCACACCGACTGTTTCATTATCCCAGACCAGGCCTCACACCGACCGTTTTATTATCCCAGTTCAGGCCTCATACCGACTGTTTCATTATCCCAGACCCGGCCTCACACCGACTGTTCCATTATCCCAGACCAGGCCTCACACCGACTGTTTCATTATCCCAGACAAGGATTCACACCGACTGTTCCATTAGCCCAGACAAGGATTCACACCGACTGTTTCATTATCCCAGACCAGGCCCCACACCGACTGATTCATTTTCCCAGACCAGGCCTCACACCGACTGTTTCATTATCCAAGACCAGGCCTCACCACGACTGTTTCATTATCCCAGACCAGGTATCACACCGACTGTTTTTTTATCCCAGACCAGGCCTGACACCGACTGTTTCATTATCCAAGAGCAGGGCACGCAACGACTGTTTCATTATCCCTGAACAGGCGTCACACCGCCTGTTTCATTATCCCAGACTAAGCCCCACACCGATGGTTTCGTTATCCCAGAACAGGATTGACACCGACTGTTTCATTATCATAGACCTGGATTCACAACAACTGTTTCATTATCCCAGAACAGGCCTCAAACCGACTGTTTCGTTATCCCAGACCAGGCCTCACACCGACTGTTTCATTAACCCAGACCAGGCCTCACACCGAGTGTTTCATTATCCCAGACCAGGCCTCACACCGAGTGTTTCATTATCCCAGACCAGGCCTCACACCGACTGTTTCATTATCCCAGACAAGGCCTCACACCGACTGTTTCCTTATCCCAGACCAGGCCTCACACCGACTGTTTCATTATCCCAGACCAGGCCTCAAACCAACTGTTTCATTATCCCAGACCAGGCCTCACACCGACTGTTTCATTATCCCAGACCAGGCCTCACACCGACTGTTTCATTATCCCAGACCAGCCCTCACACCGACTGTTTTATTATCCCAGGCCAGGCCTCACACCGACTGTTTCATTATCCCAGACCAGGCCTCACACCGACTGTTTTATTATCCCAGTCCAGGCCTCACACCGACTGTTTTATTATCCCAGACAAGGATTCACATAGACTGTTTCATTATCCCAGACCAGGCCTCACACCGACTGTTTCATTTTCCCAGACCAGGACTCACACCGACTGTTTCATTAACCCGGAGCAGCGCACACACTGACTGTTTCATTATCCCAGAACAGGCCTCACACCGCCTGTTTCATTATCCCAGACCAGGCCTCACACCGACTGTTTCATTATCCCAGACCTGGATTCTCAACAACTATTTCATTATCCCAGAACAGGACTCAAAGCGACTGTTTCGTTATCCCAGAACAGGTCTCACACCGACTGTATCATTATCCCAGACAAGGATTCACACTGACTGTTCCATTATCCCAGACCAGGCCTCACACTGACTGATTCGTTATCCCAGAACAGGATTGACACCGACTGTTTCATTATCCCAGACCAGCATTCACAACAACTGTTTCATTATCCCAGAACAGGCCTCAAACCGACTGTTTCGTTATCCCAGACCAGGCCTACACACCGACTGTTTCATTAACCCAGACCAGGCCTCACACCGAGTGTTTCATTCACCCAGACCAGGCCTCTCACCGAGTGTTTCCTTAACCCAGACCAGGCCTCACACCGACTGTTTCATTAACCCAGACCAGGCCTCGCACTGACTGTTTCATTTTCCCAGACCAGGCCTCACACCGACTGTTTCATTATCCCAGACCAGGCCTCATACCGACTGTTTCGTTATCCCAGAACTGGATTGACAACGACTGTTTCATTATCCCAGACCAGGCCTCACACCGACTGTTTCATTTTCCCAGACCAGGCCTCACACCGACTGTTTCATTTTCCCAGACACATCCCCCACACTGACCATTTGATTTTCCCAGAGAGTACTCACACCGAATCAATCATTAACCCAAAACAGGTCCCACATCGACTGTTTTATTGTCCTAAACCAGGCCTCACACCGACTTAGTCATTAACACAGACCAGGCCTCACACCGACTGTTTCATTATCCCAGACCAGGCCTCACACTGACTGTTTCATTATCCCAGACCAGGCCTCACACGAACTGTTTCATTATCCCAGACCAGGCCTCACACCGACTGTTTCATTATCCCAGACCAGGCCTCACACCGAGTGTTTCATTAACCCAGACCAGGCCTCACACCGACTGTTTCATTTTCCCAGACCACGCCTCACACCGACTGTTTCATTAACCCGGAGCAGCGCACACACTGACTGTTTCATTATCCCAGAACAGGCCTCACACCGACTGTTTCATTATCCCAGACCAGGCCTCACACCGACTGTTTCATTAGCCCATTCCAGGCCACACACCGACTGTTTCATTATCCCAGACCAGGCCTCACACCGCCTGTTTCATTATCCCAGACTAGGCCCCACAACGACTGTTTCGTTATCATAGACCTGGATTCTCAACAACTGTTTCATTATCCCAGAACAGGTCTCACAACGACTTTATCATTATCCCAGACAAGGATTCACACCGACTGTTTCGTTATCCCAAAACAGGGCTCATACCAACTGTTTCATTATCCCAGACCAGCCCTCACACCGACTGTTTTATTATTCCAGGCCAGGCCTCAGACCGACTGTTTCATTATCCCAGACCAGGCCTTACACCGACTGTTTTATTATCCCAGTCCAGGCCTCATACCGACTGTTTCATTATCCCAGACCAGGCCTCACACCGACTGTTCCATTATCCCAGACCAGGCCTCACACCGACTGTTTCATTATCCCAGATCAGGCTTCACACCGACTGTTTTATTATCCCAGTCCAGGCCTCATACCGACTGTTTCATTATCCCAGACCCGGCCTCACACCGACTGTTCCATTATCCCAGACCAGACCTCACCCCGACTGTTTCATTATCCCAGACCAGGCCTCACACCAACTGTTCCATTATCCCAGACCAGACCTCACCCCGACTGTTTCATTATCCCAGACCAGGCCTCATACCGACTGTTTCATTATCCCAGACCAGGCCTCACACCGACTGTTTCATTATCCCAGACCAGACCTCACCCCGACTGTTTCATTATCCCAGACAAGGATTCACACCGACTGTTCCATTAGCCCAGACAAGGATTCACACCGACAGTTTCATTATCCCAGACCAGGCCTCACACCGACTGTTTTTTTATCCCAGACCAGGCCTCACACCGACTGTTTCATTTTCCCAGACCAGGCCTCACACCGACTGTTTCATTATCCAAGAGCAGGGCACACAACGACTGCTTCATTATCCCTGAACAGGCCTCATACCGACTGTTTCATTATCCCAGACTAAGCCCCACACCGATGGTTTCGCTATCCCAGAACAGGATTGACACCGACTATTTCATTATCCCAGACCAGGCCTCACACCGACTGTTTCATTAACCCGGAGCAGCGCACACTCTGACTGTTTCATTATCCCAGAACAGGCCTCACACCGACTGTTTCATTATCCCAGACCAGGCCTCACACCGACTGTTTCATTATCTCAGACCAGGCCTCACACCGCCTGTTTCATTATCCCAGACTAGGCCCCACACCGACTGTTTCGTTATCCCAGACCTGGATTCTCAACAACTGTTTAATTATGCCAGGACAGGACTCACACCGACTGTTTCGTGATCCCAGAACTGGCCTCACACCGACTGTATCATTATCACAGACAAGGATTGACACCGACTGTTTCATTATCCCAAAACAGGCCTCATACCGACTGTTTCATTATCCCAGACCAGGCCTCACACCAACTGTTTCATTATCCCAGACAAGGATTCACACCGACTGTTCCATTATCCCAGACTAGGCCTCACACCGACTGTTTCATTATCCCAGACAAGGATTCACACCGACTGTTCCATTAGCCCAGACCAGGCCTCACACCGACTGTTTCATTAACCCGGAGCAGCGCACACACTGACTATTTCATTATCCCAGAACAGGCCTCACACCGCCTGTTTCATTATCCCAGACCAGGCCTCACACCGACTGTTTCGTTATCCCAGAACAGGATTGACACCGACTGTTTCATTATCCCAGACAAGGATTCACACCGACTGTTCAATTATCCCAGACGAGGCCTCACACCGACTGTTTCATTATCCCAGACAAGGATTCACACCGACTGTTCCATTATCCCAGACCAGGCCTCACACCGACTGTTTCATTATCCCAGACAAGGATTCACACCGACTGTTCCATTATCCCAGACAAGGATTCACACCGACTGTTCCATTAGCCCAGACCAGGCCTCACACCGACTGTTTCATTAACCCGGAGCAGCGCACACACTGACTGTTTCATTATCCCAGAACAGGCCTCACACCGACTGTTTCATTATCGCAGACCAGGCCTCACACCGACTGTTTCGTTATCCCAGAACAGGATTGACACCGACTGTTTCATTAGCCCAGACCAGGCCACACACCGACTGTTTCATTATCCCAGACCAGGCCTCACACCGACTGTTTCATTATCCCAGACTATGCCCCACACCGACTGTTTCGTTATCCCGGACCTGGATTCTCAACAACTGTTTCATTATCCCAGAACAGGACTCAAACCGACTGTTTCGTTATCCCAGAACAGGCATCACACTGACTGTATCATTATCCCAGAGAAGGATTCACACCGACTGTTTCATTATCCCAAAACAGGGCTCATACCGACTGTTTCATTATCCCAGACCAGGCCTCACACCAACTGTTTCATTATCCCAGACCAGGCCTCACACCGACTGTTTCATTATCCCAGACAAGACTTAACACCGACTGTTTCATTATCCCAGACCAGGCCTCACACCGACTGTTTTATTATCCCAGACAAGGATTCACACCGACTGTCTCATTATCCCAGACCAGGCCTCACACCGACTGTTTCATTAACCCGGAGCAGCGCACACACTGACTGTTTCATTATCCCAGACAAGGATTGACACCGACTGTTTCATTATCCCAAAACAGGCCTCATACCGACTGTTTCATTATCCCAGACCAGGCCTCACACCAACTGTTTCATTACCCCAGACCAGGCCTCACACCAACTGTTTCATTATCCCAGACCAGACCTCACCCCGACTGTTTCATTATCCCAGACAAGGATTCACACCGACTGTTCCATTAGCCCAGACAAGGATTCACACCGACTGTTTCATTATCCCAGACCAGTCCTCACACCGACAGTTTCATTATCCCAGACCAGGCCTCACCCCGACTGTTTCATTATCCCAGACCAGGCCTCACCACGACTGTTTCATTATCCCAGACCAGGTCTCACACCGACTGTATTTTTATCCCAGACCAGGCCTCACACCGACTGTTTTTTTCCCCAGACCAGGCCTCACACCGATTGTTTCATTATCCAAGAGCAGGGCACACAACGACTGTTTCATTATCCCTGAACAGGCCTCTCACCGCCTGTTTCATTATCCCAGACTAAGCCCCACACCGACTGTTTCATTATCCCAGAACAGGATTGACACCGACTGTTTCATTATCCCAGAACAGGGCTCACACCGACTGTTTCATTATCCCAGACTAAGCCCCACACCGACTGTTTCATTATCCCAGACAAGGATTCACACCGACTGTTTCGTTATCCCAGACCAGGCCTCACACCGACTGTTTCATTAACCGAGACCAGGCCTCACACCGAGTGTTTCATTATCCCAGACCAGGCCTCACACCAACTGTTTCATTAACCCAGAACAGGCCTCACACCAACTGTTTCATTATCCCAGACCAGGCCTCACACCGACTGTTTCATTATCCCAGACCAGCCCTCACACCGACTGTTTTATTATCCCAGGCCAGGCCTCACACCGACTGTTTCATTATCCCAGACCAGGCCTCACACCGACTGTTTTATTATCCCAGTCCAGGCCTCACACCGACTGTTTCATTATCCCAGACAGTTATGCACACCGACTGTTTCATTATCCCAGACCAGGCCTCACACCGACTGTTTTATTATCCCAGTCCAGGCCTCACACCGACTGTTTCATTATCCCAGACAGTTATGCACACCGACTGTTTCATTATCCCAGACCAGGCCTCACACCGACTGTTTTATTATCCCAGTCCAGGCCTCACACCGACTGTTTCATTATCCCAGTCCAGGCCTCACACCGAGTGTTTCATTAACCCAGACCAGGCCTCACACCGACTGTTTCATTTTCCCAGACCAGGCCTCACACCGACTGTTTCATTAACCCGGAGCAGCGCACACACCGACTGTTTCATTATCCCAGACCAGACCTCACCCCGACTGTTTCATTATCCCAGACAAGGATTCACACCGACTGTTCCATTAGCCCAGACAAGGATTCACACCGACTGTTTCATTATCCCAGACCAGGCCCCACACCGACTGATTCATTTTCCCAGACCAGGCCTCACACCGACTGTTTCATTATCCAAGACCAGGCCTCACCACGACTGATTCATTATCCCAGACCAGGTATCACACCGACTGTTTTTTTATCCCAGACCAGGCCTGACACCGACTGTTTCATTATCCAAGAGCAGGGCACGCAACGACTGTTTCATTATCCCTGAACAGGCGTCACACCGCCTGTTTCATTATCCCAGACTAAGCCCCACACCGATGGTTTCGTTATCCCAGAACAGGATTGACACCGACTGTTTCATTATCATAGACCTGGATTCACAACAACTGTTTCATTATCCCAGAACAGGCCTCAAACCGACTGTTTCGTTATCCCAGACCAGGCCTCACACCGACTGTTTCATTAACCCAGACCAGGCCTCACACCGAGTGTTTCATTATCCCAGACCAGGCCTCACACCGAGTGTTTCATTATCCCAGACCAGGCCTCACACCGACTGTTTCATTATCCCAGACAAGGCCTCACACCGACTGTTTCCTTATCCCAGACCAGGCCTCACACCGACTGTTTCATTATCCCAGACCAGGCCTCAAACCAACTGTTTCATTATCCCAGACCAGGCCTCACACCGACTGTTTCATTATCCCAGACCAGGCCTCACACCGACTGTTTCATTATCCCAGACCAGCCCTCACACCGACTGTTTTATTATCCCAGGCCAGGCCTCACACCGACTGTTTCATTATCCCAGACCAGGCCTCACACCGACTGTTTTATTATCCCAGTCCAGGCCTCACACCGACTGTTTTATTATCCCAGACAAGGATTCACATAGACTGTTTCATTATCCCAGACCAGGCCTCACACCGACTGTTTCATTTTCCCAGACCAGGACTCACACCGACTGTTTCATTAACCCGGAGCAGCGCACACACTGACTGTTTCATTATCCCAGAACAGGCCTCACACCGCCTGTTTCATTATCCCAGACCAGGCCTCACACCGACTGTTTCATTATCCCAGACCTGGATTCTCAACAACTATTTCATTATCCCAGAACAGGACTCAAAGCGACTGTTTCGTTATCCCAGAACAGGTCTCACACCGACTGTATCATTATCCCAGACAAGGATTCACACTGACTGTTCCATTATCCCAGACCAGGCCTCACACCGACTGTTTCATTATCCCAGACCAGGCCTCACACCGACCGTTTTATTATCCCAGTTCAGGCCTCATACCGACTGTTTCATTATCCCAGACCCGGCCTCACACCGACTGTTCCATTATCCCAGACCAGGCCTCACACCGACTGTTTCATTATCCCAGACCAGACCTCACCCCGACTGTTTCATTATCACAGACAAGGATTCACACCGACTGTTCCATTAGCCCAGTCAAGGATTCTCACCGACAGTTTCATTATCCCAGACCAGTCCTCACACCGACTGTTTCATTATCCCAGAACAGGTCTCACACCAAGTGTTTCATTATCCAAGACCAGGCCTCACACTGAGTATTTCATTATCGCAGACCAGGCCTCACACTGACTGTTTCATTATCCCAGACCAGGCCTCACACCAACTGTTTCATTAACCTAGACCAGGCCTCACACCAACTGTTCCATTATCCCAGACCAGGCCTCACACCGACTGTTTCATTATCCCAGACCAGCCCTCAAACCGACTGTTTCATTATCCCAGTCCAGGCCTCACACCGACTCTTTCATTATCCCAGACAAGGATTCACACCGACTGTTTCATTATCCCAGACCAGGCCTCACACCGACTGTTTCATTATCCCAGACCAGGCCTCACACTGACTGATTCGTTATCCCAGAACAGGATTGACACCGACTGTTTCATTATCCCAGACCAGCATTCACAACAACTGTTTCATTATCCCAGAACAGGCCTCAAACCGACTGTTTCGTTATCCCAGACCAGGCCTCACACCGACTGTTTCATTATCTCAGACCAGCCTACACACCGACTGTTTCATTAACCCAGACCAGGCCTCACACCGAGTGTTTCATTCACCCAGACCAGGCCTCTCACCGAGTGTTTCCTTAACCCAGACCAGGCCTCACACCGACTGTTTCATTAACCCAGACCAGGCCTCGCACTGACTGTTTCATTTTCCCAGACCAGGCCTCACACCGACTGTTTCATTATCCCAGACCAGGCCTCACACCGACTGTTTCATTTTCCCAGACCAGGCCTCACACCGACTGTTTCATTTTCCCAGACACAGCCCCCACACTGACCATTTGATTTTCCCAGAGAGTACTCACACCGAATCAATCATTAACCCAAAACAGGTCCCACATCGACTGTTTTATTGTCCTAAACCAGGCCTCACACCGACTTAGTCATTAACACAGACCAGGCCTCACACCGACTGTTTCATTATCCCAGACCAGGCCTCACACTGACTGTTTCATTATCCCAGACCAGGCCTCACACGAACTGTTTCATTATCCCAGACCAGGCCTCACACCGACTGTTTCATTATCCCAGACCAGGCCTCACACCGAGTGTTTCATTAACCCAGACCAGGCCTCACACCGACTGTTTCATTTTCCCAGACCACGCCTCACACCGACTGTTTCATTAACCCGGAGCAGCGCACACACTGACTGTTTCATTATCCCAGAACAGGCCTCACACCGACTGTTTCATTATCCCAGACCAGGCCTCACACCGACTGTTTCATTAGCCCATTCCAGGCCACACACCGACTGTTTCATTATCCCAGACCAGGCCTCACACCGCCTGTTTCATTATCCCAGACTAGGCCCCACAACGACTGTTTCGTTATCATAGACCTGGATTCTCAACAACTGTTTCATTATCCCAGAACAGGTCTCACAACGACTGTATCATTATCCCAGACAAGGATTCACACCGACTGTTTCGTTATCCCAAAACAGGGCTCATACCAACTGTTTCATTATCCCAGACCAGGCCTCACACCGACTGTTTCATTAACCCAGACAAGGATTCACACCGACTGTTCCATTAGCCCAGACAAGGATTCACACCGACAGTTTCATTATCCCAGACCAGGCCTCACACCGACTGTTTTTTTATCCCAGACCAGGCCTCACACCGACTGTTTCATTTTCCCAGACCAGGCCTCACACCGACTGTTTCATTATCCAAGAGCAGGGCACACAACGACTGCTTCATTATCCCTGAACAGGCCTCATACCGACTGTTTCATTATCCCAGACTAAGCCCCACACCGATGGTTTCGCTATCCCAGAACAGGATTGACACCGACTATTTCATTATCCCAGACCAGGCCTCACACCGACTGTTTCATTAACCCGGAGCAGCGCACACTCTGACTGTTTCATTATCCCAGAACAGGCCTCACACCGACTGTTTCATTATCCCAGACCAGGCCTCACACCGACTGTTTCATTATCTCAGACCAGGCCTCACACCGCCTGTTTCATTATCCCAGACTAGGCCCCACACCGACTGTTTCGTTATCCCAGACCTGGATTCTCAACAACTGTTTAATTATGCCAGGACAGGACTCACACCGACTGTTTCGTGATCCCAGAACTGGCCTCACACCGACTGTATCATTATCCCAGACAAGGATTGACACCGACTGTTTCATTATCCCAAAACAGGCCTCATACCGACTGTTTCATTATCCCAGACCAGGCCTCACACCAACTGTTTCATTATCCCAAACCAGGCCTCAGACCGACTGTTTCATTATCCCAGACCAGCCCTCACACCGACTGTTTCATTATCCCAGACAAGGATTCACACCGACTGTTCCATTATCCCAGACTAGGCCTCACACCGACTGTTTCATTATCCCAGACAAGGATTCACACCGACTGTTCCATTATCCCAGACTAGGCCTCACACCGACTGTTTCATTATCCCAGACAAGGATTCACACCGACTGTTCCATTATCCCAGACCAGGCCTCACACCGACTGTTTCATTATCCCAGACAAGGATTCACACCGACTGTTCCATTATCCCAGACCAGGCCTCACACCGACTGTTTCATTATCCCAGACAAGGATTCACACCGACTGTTCCATTATCCCAGACAAGGATTCACACCGACTGTTCCATTAGCCCAGACCAGGCCTCACACCGACCGTTTCATTATCCCAGACAAGGATTGACACCGACTGTTTCATTAACCCGGAGCAGCGCACACACTGACTATTTCATTATCCCAGAACAGGCCTCACACCGCCTGTTTCATTATCCCAGACCAGGCCTCACACCGACTGTTTCGTTATCCCAGAACAGGATTGACACCGACTGTTTCATTATCCCAGACAAGGATTCACACCGACTGTTCCATTATCCCAGACAAGGACTCACACCGACTGTTCCATTATCCCAGACAAGGACTCACACCGACTGTTCCATTATCCCAGACCAGGCCTCACACCGACTGTTTCATTATCCCAGACAAGGATTCACACCGACTGTTCCATTATCCCAGACCAGGCCTCACACCGACTGTTCCATTATCCCAGACCAGGCCTCACACCGACTGTTTCATTATCCCAGACAAGGATTCACACCGACTGTTCCATTATCCCAGACAAGGATTCACACCGACTGTTCCATTAGCCCAGACCAGGCCTCACACCGACTGTTTCATTAACCCGGAGCAGCGCACACACTGACTGTTTCATTATCCCAGAACAGGCCTCACACCGACTGTTTCATTATCGCAGACCAGGCCTCACACCGACTGTTTCGTTATCCCAGAACAGGATTGACACCGACTGTTTCATTAGCCCAGACCAGGCCACACACCGACTGTTTCATTATCCCAGACCAGGCCTCACACCGACTGTTTCATTATCCCAGACTATGCCCCACACCGACTGTTTCGTTATCCCGGACCTGGATTCTCAACAACTGTTTCATTATCCCAGAACAGGACTCAAACCGACTGTTTCGTTATCCCAGAACAGGCATCACACTGACTGTATCATTATCCCAGAGAAGGATTCACACCGACTGTTTCATTATCCCAAAACAGGGCTCATACCGACTGTTTCATTATCCCAGACCAGGCCTCACACCAACTGTTTCATTATCCCAGACCAGGCCTCACACCGACTGTTTCATTATCCCAGACAAGACTTAACACCGACTGTTTCATTATCCCAGACCAGGCCTCACACCGACTGTTTTATTATCCCAGTCCAGCCCTCACACCGGCTGTTTCATTATCCCAGACAAGGATTCACACCGACTGTCTCATTATCCCAGACCAGGCCTCACACCGACTGTTTCATTAACCCGGAGCAGCGCACACACTGACTGTTTCATTATCCCAGACAAGGATTGACACCGACTGTTTCATTATCCCAAAACAGGCCTCATACCGACTGTTTCATTATCCCAGACCAGGCCTCACACCAACTGTTTCATTACCCCAGACCAGGCCTCACACCAACTGTTTCATTATCCCAAACCAGGCCTCAGACCGACTGTTTCATTATCCCAGACCAGCCCTCACACCGACTGTTTCATTATCCCAGACAAGGATTCACACCGACTATTCCATTATCCCAGACTAGGCCTCACACCGACTGTTTCATTATCCCGGACAAGGATTCACACCGACTGTTCCATTATCCCAGACCAGGCCTCACACCGACTGTTCCATTATCCCAGACCAGGCCTCACACCGACTGTTTCATTATCCCAGACAAGGATTCACACCGACTGTTCCATTATCCCAGACCAGGCCTCACACCGACTGTTCCATTATCCCAGACCAGGCCTCACACCGACTGTTTCATTATCCCAGACAAGGATTCACACCGACTGTTCCATTATCCCAGACAAGGATTCACACCGACTGTTCCATTAGCCCAGACCAGGCCTCACACCGACTGTTTCATTAACCCAGAGCAGCGCACACACTGACTGTTTCATTATCCCAGAACAGGCCTCACACCGCTTGTTTCATTATCCCAGACCAGGCCTCACACCGACTGTTTCGTTATCCCAGAACAGGATTGACACCGACTGTTTCATTATCCCAGACAAGGATTCACACCGACTGTTCAACTATCCCAGACGAGGCCTCACACCGACTGTTTCATTATCCCAGACAAGTATTCACACCGACTGTTCCATTATCCCAGACCAGGCCTCACACCGACTGTTTCATTATCCCAGACAAGGATTCACACCGACTGTTCCATTATCCCAGACCAGGCCTCACACCGACTGTTCCATTATCCCAGACCAGGCCTCACACCGACTGTTCCATTAGCCCAGACCAGGCCTCACACCGACTGTTTCATTAACCCGGAGCAGTGTACACACTGACTGTTTCATTATCCCAGAACAGGCCTCACACCGCCTGTTTCATTATCCCAGACCAGGCCTCACACCGACTGTTTCGTTATCCCAGAACAGGATTGACACCGACTGTTTCATTAGCCCAGACCAGGCCACACACCGACTGTTTCATTATCCCAGACCAGGCCTCACACCGCCTGTTTCATTATCCCAGACTATGCCCCACACCGACTGTTTCGTTATCCCGGATCTGGATTATCAGCAACTGTTTCATTATCCCAGAACAGGACTTAAACCGACTGTTTCGTTATCCCAGAACAGGCATCACACTGACTGTATCATTATCCCAGAGAAGGATTCACACCGACTGTTTCATTATCCCAAAACAGGGCTCATACCGACTGTTTCATTATCCCAGACCAGGCCTCACACCAACTGTTTCATTATCCCAGACCAGGCCTCACACCGACTGTTTCATTATCCCAGACAAGACTTAACACCGACTGTTTCATTATCCCAGACCAGGCCTCACACCGACTGTTTTATTATCCCAGTCCAGCCCTCACACCGGCTGTTTCATTATCCCAGACAAGGATTCACACCGACTGTCTCATTATCCCAGACCAGGCCTCACACCGACTGTTTCATTAACCCAGACCAGGCCTCACACCGACTGTTTCCTTTTCCCAGACCACGCCTCACACCGACTGTTTCATTAACCCGGAGCAGCGCACACACTGACTGTTTCATTATCCCAGAACAGGCCTCACACCGACTGTTTCATTATCCCAGACCAGGCCTCACACCGACTGTTTCATTAGCCCAGACCAGGCCACACACCGACTGTTTCATTATCCCAGACCAGGCCTCACACCGCCTGTTTCATTATACCAGACTAGGCCCCACACCGACTGTTTCGTTATCCCAGACCTGGATTCTCAACAACTGTTTCATTATCCCAGAACAGGACTCAAAGCGACTGTTTCGTTATCCCAGAACAGGTCTCACACCGACTGTATCATTATCCCAGACATGGATTCACACCGACTGTTTTGTTATCCCAAATCAGGGCTCATACCAACTGTTTCATTATCCCAGACCAGCCCTCACACCGATTGTTTTATTATCCCAGGCCAGGCCTCACACCGGGTGTTTTATTATCCCAGTCCAGGCCTCATACCGACTGTTTCATTATCCCAGACCAGGCCTCACACCGACTGTTTTATTATCCCAGACCAGGCCTCACGCCGACTGTTTTATTATCCCAGACCAGGCCTCACACCGACTGTTTCATTATCCCAGACCCGGCCTCACACCGACTGTTCCGTTATCCCAGACCAGGCCTCACACCGACTGTTTTATTATCCCAGTCCAGGCCTCATACCGACTGTTTCATTATCCCAGTCCAGGCCTCACACCGACTGTTCCATTATCCCGGACCAGGCCTCACACCGACTGTTTCATTATCCCAGACCAGACCTCACACCGACTGTTTTATTATCCCAGACCAGGCCTCATACCGACTGTTTCATTATCGCAGACCCGGCCTCACACCGACTGTTCCGTTATCCCAGACCAGGCCTCACACCGACTGTTTCATTATCCCAGACCAGACCTCACCCCGACTGTTTCATTATGCCAGACAAGGATTCACACCGACTGTTCCATTACCCCAGACAAGGATTCACACCGACAGTTTCATTATCCCAGACCAGGCCTCACACCGACTGTTTTTTTATCCCAGACCAGGCCTCACACCGACTGTTTCATTTTCCCAGACCAGGCCTCACACCGACTGTTTCATTATCCAAGAGCAGGGCACACAACGACTGTTTCATTATCCCTGAACAGGCCTCAAACCGACTGTTTCATTATCCCAGATAAGGATTCACTCCGACTGTTTCATTATCCCCGAACAGGGCTCACACCGACTGTTTCATTATCCCATACTAAGCCCCACACCGATGGTTTCGTTATCCCAGAACAGGATTGACACCGACTGTTTTATTATCCCAGACCGGGATTGACAACAACTGTTTCATTATCCCAGAACAGGCCTCAAACCGACTGTTTCGTTATCCCAGAACAGGCATCACACCGACTGTTTCATTATCCCAGAACAGGTCTCACACGAAGTGTTTCATTATCCAAGACCAGGCCTCACACTGAGTATTTCATTATCGCAGACCAGGCCTCACACCGACTGTTTCATTATACCAGACCAGGCCTCACACCGAGTGTTTCATTATCCCAGACCAGGTCTCACACCGACTGTTTTTTTATGCCAGACCAGGCCTCACACCGACTGTTTCATTTTCCCAGACCAGCCCTCACAACGACTGTTTCATTATCCCAGAACAGGCCTCACACCGACTGTTTCATTATCCCAGACTAAGCCCCACACCGATGGTTTCATTATCCCAGAACAGGAATGACACCGACTGTTTCATTATCCCAGACAAGGATTCACTCCGACTGTTTCATTAACCCAGAACAGGCCTCACACCGACTGTTTCATTATACCAGAACAGGCCTCACACCGCCTCTTTCATTATCCCAGACCAGGCCTCACACCGACTGTTTCGTTATCCCAGAACAGGATTGACACCGACTGTTTCATTATCCCAGACAAGGATTCACACCGACTGTTTCATTATCCCAGAACAGGTCTCACACCAAGTGTTTCATTATCCAAGACCAGGCCTCACACCGAGTATTTCATTATCGCAGACCAGGCCTCACACCGACTGTTTCATTATCCCAGACCAGCCCTCACACCGACTGTTTTATTATCCCAGACCAGGCCTCACACCGACTGTTTCATTATCCCAGACCAGGCCTCACACCGAGTGTTTCATTAACCCAGACCAGGCCTCACACCGACTGTTTCATTTTCCCAGACCAGGCCTCACACCGACTGTTTCATTAACCCGGAGCAGCGCACACACTGACTGTTTCATTATCCCAGAACAGGACTCAAAGCGACTGTTTCGTTATCCCAGAACAGGTCTCACACCGACTGTATCATTATCCCAGACAAGGATTCACACCGACTGTTTTGTTATCCCAAATCAGGGCTCATACCAACTGTTTCATTATCCCAGACCAGCCCTCACACCGATTGCTTTATTATCCCAGGCCAGGCCTCAGACCGACTGTTTCATTATCCCAGACCAGGCCTCACACCGACTGTTTCATTATCCCAGATCAGGCCTCACGCCGACTGTTTTATTATCCCAGTCCAGGCCTCATACCGACTGTTTCATTATCCCAGACCCGGCCTCACACCGACTGTTCCGTTATCCCAGACCAGGCCTCACACCGACTGTTTCATTATCCCAGACCAGACCTCACCCCGACTGTTTCATTATCCCAGACAAGGATTCACACCGACTGTTCCATTAGCCCAGACAAGGATTCACACCGACAGTTTCATTATCCCAGACCAGGCCTCACACCGACTGTTTCATTTTCCCAGACCAGGCCTCACACCGACTGTTCCATTATCCCAGACAAGGATTCACACCGACTGTTCCATTATCCCAGACAAGGATTCACACCGACTGTTCCATTATCCCAGACCAGGCCTCACACCGACTGTTTTTTTATGCCAGACCAGGCCTCACACCGAGTGTTTCATTATCCCAGACCAGCCCTCACAACGACTGCTTCATTATCCCAGACTAAGCCCCACACCGATGGTTTCCTTATCCCAGAACAGGATTGACACCGACTGTTTCATTATCCCAGAACAGGCCTCAAACCGACTTTTTCGTTATCCCAGAACAGGCATCACACCGACTGTTTCATTATCCCAGACAAGGATTCACTCCGACTGTTTCATTATCCCAGAACAGGGCTCACACCAAGTGTTTCATTAACCCAGAACAGGCCTCACACCGACTGTTTCATTATCCCAGACCAGGCCTCACACCGACTGTTTCATTATCCCAGAACAGGATTGACACCGACTGTTTCATTATCCCAGACAAGGATTCACTCCGACTGTTTCATTATCCCAGAACAGGGCTCACACCAAGTGTTTCATTAACCCAGAACATGCCTCACACCGCCTGTTTCATTATCCCAGACCAGGCCTCACACCGACTGTTTCATTATCCCAGAACAGGATTGACACAGACTGTTTCATTATCCCAGACCAGGCCTCACACCGACTGTTTCATTATCCCAGAACAGGTCTCACACCACGTGTTTCATTATCCAAGACCAGGCCTCACACCGAGTATTTCATTATCCCAGACCAGGCCTCACACCGACTTTTTCATTATCCCAAACCAGGCCTCACACCGACTGTTTCATATTCCCAGACCAGCCCTCACACCGACTGTTTTATTAACCCAGACCAGGCCTCACACCGACTGTTTCATTATCCCAGACCAGGCCTCACACCGACTGTTTCATTAACCCAGACCAGGCCTCACACCGACTGTTTCATTTTCCCAGACCAGGCCTCACACCGACTGTTTCATTAACCCGGAGCAGCGCACACACTGACTGTTTCATTATCCCAGAACAGGCCTCACACCGACTGTTTCATTATCCCAGACCAACCCTCACACCGACTGTTTCATTAGCCCAGACGAGGCCACACACCGACTGTTTCATTATCCCAGACTAGGCCCCACACCGACTGTTTCGTTAATCCGGACCTGGATTCTCAACAACTGTTTCATTATACCAGAACAGGACTCAAACCGACTGTTTCGTTATCCCAGAACAGGCATCACACTGACTGTATCATTATCCCAGAGAAGGATTCACACCGACTGTTTCATTATCCCAAAACAGGGCTCATACCGACTGTTTCATTATCCCAGACCAGGCCTCACACCAACTGTTTCATTATCCCAGACCAGGCCTCACACCGACTGTTTCATTATCCCAGACAAGACTTAACACCGACTGTTTCATTAATTCAGACCAGCCCCCACACCGACTGTTTTATTATCCCAGTCCAGGCCTCACACCGGCTGTTTCATTATCCCAGACAAGGATTCACACCGACTGTCTCATTATCCCAGACCAGGCCTCACACCGAATGTTTCATTATCCCAGACCAGGCCTCACACCGATTGTTTCATTAACCCAGACCAGGCCTCACACCGACTGTTTCCTTTTCCCAGACCAGCCTCACACCGACTGTTTCATTAACCCGGAGCAGCGCACACACTGACTGTTTCATTATCCCAGAACAGGCCTCACACCGACTGTTTCATTATCCCAGACCAGGCCTCACACCGACTGTTTCATTAGCCCAGACCAGGCCACACACCGACTGTTTCATTATCCCAGACCAGGCCTCACACCGCTTGTTTCATTATCCCAGACTAGGCCCCACACCGACTGTTTCGTTATCCCAGACCTGGATTCTCAACAACTGTTTCATTATCCCAGAACAGGACTCAAAGCGACTGTTTCGTTATCCCAGAACAGGTCTCACACCGACTATATCATTATCCCAGACAAGGATTCACACCAACTGTTTCATTATCCCAGACCAGCCCTCACACCGATTGTTTTATTATCCCAGGCCAGGCCTCAGACCGACTGTTTCATTATCCCAGACCAGGCCTCACACCGACTGTTTTATTATCCCAGTCCAGGCCTCATACCAACTGTTTCATTATCCCAGACCAGGCCTCACACCGACTGTTCCATTATCCCAGACCAGGCCTCACACCGACTGTTTCATTATCCCAGACCAGGCCTCACACCGACTGTTTTATTATCGCAGTCCAGGCCTCATACCGACTGTTTCATTATCCCAGACCCGGCCTCACACCGACTGTTCCGTTATCCCAGACCAGGCCTCACACCGACTGTTTCATTATCCCAGACCAGACCTCACCCCGACTGTTTCATTATGCCAGACAAGGATTCACACCGACTGTTCCATTAGCCCAGACAAGGATTCACACCGACAGTTTCATTATCCCAGACCAGGCCTCACACCGACTGTTTTTTTATCCCAGACCAGGCCTCACACCGACTGTTTCATTTTCCCAGACCAGGCCTCACACCGACTGTTTCATTATCCAAGAGCAGGGCACACAACGACTGTTTCATTATCCCTGAACAGGCCTCATACCGACTGTTTCATTATCCCATACTAAGCCCCACACCGATGGTTTCGTTATCCCAGAACAGGATTGACACCGACTGTTTCATTATCCCAGAACAGGTCTCACACGAAGTGTTTCATTATCCAAGACCAGGCCTCAAACTGAGTATTTCACTATCGCTGACCAGGCCTCACACCGACTGTTTCATTAACCCAGACCAGGCCTCACACCAACTGTTTCATTATCCCAGACCAGGCCTCACACCAACTGTTTCATTAACCCAGACCAGGCCTCACACCGACTGTTTCATTATCCCAGACCAGGCCTCACACCGACTGTTTCATTATCCCAGACCAGGCCTCACACCGACTGTTTCATTATCCCAGACCAGGCCTCACACCAACTGTTTCATTAACCCAGACCAGGCCTCACACCGACTGTTTCATTATCCCAGACCAGGCCTCACACCGACTGTTTCATTAACCCAGACCAGGCCTCACACCGACTGTTTTATTATCCCTGGCCAGGCCTCACACCGACTGTTTCATTATCCCAGACCAGGCCTCACACCGACTGTTTTATTATCCCAGTCCAGGCCTCACACCGACTCTTTCATTATCCCAGACCAGTCCCCACACCGACTGATTCGTTATCCCAGAACAGGATTGACACCGACTGTTTCATTATCCCAGACCAGGATTCACAACAACTGTTTCATTATCCCAGAACAGGCCTCAAACCGACTGTTTCGTTATCCCAGACCAGGCCTCACACCGACTGTTTCATTATCTCAGACCAGCCTACACACCGACTGTTTCATTATCCCAGACCAGGCCTCACACCGAGTGTTTCATTAACCCAGACCAGGCCTCACACCGAGTGTTTCATTAACCCAGACCAGGCCTCACACCGACTGTTTCGTTATCCCAGACCAAGCCTCACACCGACTGTTTCATTATCTCAGACCAGGCCTCACACCGACTGTTTCATTATCCCTGACCAGGCCTCACACCGAGTGTTTCATTAACCCAGACCGGGCCTCACACCGAATGTTTCATTATCCCAGACCAGGCCTCACACCGAGTGTTTCATTAACCCAGACCAGGCCTCACACCGACTTTTTCATTTTCCCAGACACAGCCCCCACACTGACTCTTTCATTATCCCAGACCATGCCTCACACCGACTGTTTTATTATCCCAGACCAGGCCTCACACCGACTGTTTCATTATCCCAGACCAGGCCTCATACCGACTGTTTCGTTATCCCAGAACTGGATGGACAACGACTGTTTCATTATCCCAGACCAGGCCTCACACCGACTGTTTCATTATCCCAGACCAGGCCTCACACCAACTGTTTCATTAACCCAGACCAGGCCTCACACCGACTGTTTTATTATCCCTGGCCAGGCCTCACACCGACTGTTTCATTATCCCAGACCAGGCCTCACACCGACTGTTTTATTATCCCAGTCCAGCCCTCACACCGGCTGTTTCATTATCCCAGACAAGGATTCACACCGACTGTCTCATTATCCCAGACCAGGCCTCACACCGACTGTTTCATTAACCCAGACCAGGCCTCACACCGAGTGTTTCCTTTTCCCAGACCACGCCTCACACCGACTGTTTCATTAACCCGGAGCAGCGCACACACTGACTGTTTCATTATCCCAGACAAGGATTGACACCGACTGTTTCATTATCCCAAAACAGGCCTCATACCGACTGTTTCATTATCCCAGACCAGGCCTCACACCAACTGTTTCATTATCCCAGACCAGGCCTCACACCAACTGTTTCATTATCCCAAACCAGGCCTCAGACCGACTGTTTCATTATCCCAGACCAGCCCTCACACCGACTGTTTCATTATCCCAGACAAAGATTCACACCGACTGTTTCATTATCCCAGACCAGGCCTCACACCGACTGTTTCATTATCCCGGACAAGGATTCACACCGACTGTTCCATTATCCCAGACCAGGCCTCACACCGACTGTTTCATTATCCCGGACAAGGATTCACACCGACTGTTCCATTATCCCAGACAAGGATTCACACCGACTGTTCCATTAGCCCAGACCAGGCCTCACACCGACTGTTTCATTAACCCGGAGCAGGCCTCACACTGACTGTTTCATTATCCCAGAACAGGCCTCACACCGCCTGTTTCATTATCCCAGACTAGGCCTCACACCGACTGTTTCGTTATCCCAGAACAGGATTGACACCGACTGTTTCATTATCCCAGACAAGGATTCACACCGACTGTTCAACTATCCCAGACGAGGCCTCACACCGACTGTTTCATTATCCCAGACAAGTATTCACACCGACTGTTCCATTATCCCAGACCAGGCCTCACACCGACTGTTTCATTATCCCAGACAAGGATTCACACCGACTGTTCCATTATCCCAGACCAGGCCTCACACCGACTGTTCCATTATCCCAGACCAGGCCTCACACCGACTGTTTCATTATCCCAGACAAGGATTCACACCGACTGTTCCATTAGCCCAGACCAGGCCTCACACCGACTGTTTCATTAACCCGGAGCAGTGTACACACTGACTGTTTCATTATCCCAGAACAGGCCTCACACCGCCTGTTTCATTATCCCAGACCAGGCCTCACACCGACTGTTTCGTTATCCCAGAACAGGATTGACACCGACTGTTTCATTAGCCCAGACCAGGCCACACACCGACTGTTTCATTATCCCAGACCAGGCCTCACACCGCCTGTTTCATTATCCCAGACTATGCCCCACACCGACTGTTTCGTTATCCCGGATCTGGATTATCAACAACTGTTTCATTATCCCAGAACAGGACTTAAACCGACTGTTTCGTTATCCCAGAACAGGCATCACACTGACTGTATCATTATCCCAGAGAAGGATTCACACCGACTGTTTCATTATCCCAAAACAGGGCTCATACCGACTGTTTCATTATCCCAGACCAGGCCTCACACCAACTGTTTCATTATCCCAGACCAGGCCTCACACCGACTGTTTCATTATCCCAGACAAGACTTAACACCGACTGTTTCATTATCCCAGACCAGGCCTCACACCGACTGTTTTATTATCCCAGTCCAGCCCTCACACCGGCTGTTTCATTATCCCAGACAAGGATTCACACCGACTGTCTCATTATCCCAGACCAGGCCTCACACCGACTGTTTCATTAACCCAGACCAGGCCTCACACCGACTGTTTCCTTTTCCCAGACCACGCCTCACACCGACTGTTTCATTAACCCGGAGCAGCGCACACACTGACTGTTTCATTATCCCAGAACAGGCCTCACACTGACTGTTTCATTATCCCAGACCAGGCCTCACACCGACTGTTTCATTAGCCCAGACCAGGCCACACACCGACTGTTTCATTATCCCAGACCAGGCCTCACACCGCCTGTTTCATTATCCCAGACTAGGCCCCACACCGACTGTTTCGTTATCCCAGACCTGGATTCTCAACAACTGTTTCATTATCCCAGAACAGGACTCAAAGCGACTGTTTCGTTATCCCAGAACAGGTCTCACACCGACTGTATCATTATCCCAGACATGGATTTACACCGACTGTTTTGTTATCCCAAATCAGGGCTCATACCAACTGTTTCATTATCCCAGACCAGCCCTCACACCGATTGTTTTATTATCCCAGGCCAGGCCTCACACCGGCTGTTTTATTATCCCAGTCCAGGCCTCATACCGACTGTTTCATTATCCCAGACCAGGCCTCACAACGACTGTTTTATTATCCCAGACCAGGCCTCACGCCGACTGTTTTATTATCCCAGACCAGGCCTCACACCGACTGTTTCATTATCCCAGACCCGGCCTCACACCGACTGTTCCGTTATCCCAGACCAGGCCTCACACCGACTGTTTCATTATCCCAGACCAGACCTCACCCCGACTGTTTCATTATCCCAGACCAGGCCTCACACCGACTGTTTCATTATCCCAGACCAGACCTCACCCCGACTGTTTCATTATCCCAGACCAGACCTCACCCCGACTGTTTCATTATGCCAGACAAGGATTCACACCGACTGTTCCATTTCCCCAGACAAGGATTCACACCGACAGTTTCATTATCCCAGACCAGGCCTCACACCGACTGTTTTTTTATCCCAGACCAGGCCTCACACCGACTGTTTCATTTTCCCAGACCAGGCCTCACACCGACTGTTTCATTATCCAAGAGCAGGGCACACAACGACTGTTTCATTATCCCTGAACAGGCCTCAAACCGACTGTTTCATTATCCCAGATAAGGATTCACTCCGACTGTTTCATTATCCCAGAACAGGGCTCACACCGACTGTTTCATTATCCCATACTAAGCCCCACACCGATGGTTTCGTTATCCCAGAACAGGATTGACACCGACTGTTTTATTATCCCAGACCGGGATTGACAACAACTGTTTCATTATCCCAGAACAGGCCTCAAACCGACTGTTTCGTTATCCCAGAACAGGCATCACACCGACTGTTTCATTATCCCAGAACAGGTCTCACACGAAGTGTTTCATTATCCAAGACCAGGCCTCACACTGAGTATTTCATTATCGCAGACCAGGCCTCACACCGACTGTTTCATTATACCAGACCAGGCCTCACACCGAGTGTTTCATTATCCCAGACCAGGTCTCACACCGACTGTTTTTTTATGCCAGACCAGGCCTCACACCGACTGTTTCATTTTCCCAGACCAGTCCTCACAACGACTGTTTCATTATCCCAGAACAGGCCTCACACCGACTGTTTCATTATCCCAGACTAAGCCCCACACCGATGGTTTCATTATCCCAGAACAGGAATGACACCGACTGTTTCATTATCCCAGACAAGGATTCACTCCGACTGTTTCATTAACCCAGAACAGGCCTCACACCGACTGTTTCATTATACCAGAACAGGCCTCACACCGCCTGTTTCATTATCCCAGACCAGGCCTCACACCGACTGTTTCGTTATCCCAGAACAGGATTGACACCGACTGTTTCATTATCCCAGACAAGGATTCACACCGACTGTTTCATTATCCCAGAACAGGTCTCACACCAAGTGTTTCATTATCCAAGACCAGGCCTCACACCGAGTATTTCATTATCGCAGACCAGGCCTCACACCGACTGTTTCATTATCCCAGACCAGCCCTCACACCGACTGTTTTATTATCCCAGACCAGGCCTCACACCGACTGTTTCATTATCCCAGACCAGGCCTCACACCGAGTGTTTCATTAACCCAGACCAGGCCTCACACCGACTGTTTCATTTTCCCAGACCAGGCCTCACACCGACTGTTTCATTAACCCGGAGCAGCGCACACACTGACTTTTTCATTATCCCAGAACAGGACTCAAAGCGACTGTTTCGTTATCCCAGAACAGGTCTCACACCGACTGTATCATTATCCCAGACAAGGATTCACACCGACTGTTTTGTTATCCCAAATCAGGGCTCATACCAACTGTTTCATTATCCCAGACCAGCCCTCACACCAACTGTTTCATTATCCCAGATCAGGCCTCACACCGATTGCTTTATTATCCCAGGCCAGGCCTCAGACCGACTGTATCATTATCCCAGACAAGGATTCACACCAACTGTTTTGTTATCCCAAATCAGAGCTCATACCAACTGTTTCATTATCCCAGACCAGCCCTCACACCAACTGTTTCATTATCCCAGATCAGGCCTCACACCGATTGCTTTATTATCCCAGGCCAGGCCTCAGACCGACTGTTTCATTATCCCAGACCAGGCCTCACACCGACTGTTTCATTATCCCAGATCAGGCCTCACGCCGACTGTTTTATTATCCCAGTCCAGGCCTCATACCGACTGTTTCATTATCCCAGACCCGGCCTCACACCGACTGTTCCGTTATCCCAGACCAGGCCTCACACCGACTGTTTCATTATCCCAGACCAGACCTCACCCCGACTGTTTCATTATCCCAGACAAGGATTCACACCGACTGTTCCATTAGCCCAGACAAGGATTCACACCGACAGTTTCATTATCCCAGACCAGGCCTCACACCGACTGTTTCATTTTCCCAGACCAGGCCTCACACCGACTGTTCCATTATCCCAGACAAGGATTCACACCGACTGTTCCATTATCCCAGACAAGGATTCACACCGACTGTTCCATTATCCCAGACCAGGCCTCACACCGAGTGTTTCATTAACCCAGACCAGGTCTCACACCGACTGTTTTTTCATGCCAGACCAGGCCTCACACCGAGTGTTTCATTATCCCAGACCAGCCCTCACAACGACTGCTTCATTATCCCAGACTAAGCCCCACACCGATGGTTTCCTTATCCCAGAACAGGATTGACACCGACTGTTTCATTATCCCAGAACAGGCCTCAAACCGACTTTTTCGTTATCCCAGAACAGGCATCACACCGACTGTTTCATTATCCCAGACAAGGATTCACTCCGACTGTTTCATTATCCCAGAACAGGGCTCACACCAAGTGTTTCATTAACCCAGAACAGGCCTCACACCGACTGTTTCATTATCCCAGACCAGGCCTCACACCGACTGTTTCATTATCCCAGAACAGGATTGACACCGACTGTTTCATTATCCCAGACAAGGATTCACTCCGACTGTTCATTATCCCAGAACAGGGCTCACACCAAGTGTTTCATTAACCCAGAACATGCCTCACACCGCCTGTTTCATTATCCCAGACCAGGCCTCACACCGACTGTTTCATTATCCCAGAACAGGATTGACACAGACTGTTTCATTATCCCAGACCAGGCCTCACACCGACTGTTTCATTATCCCAGAACAGGTCTCACACCACGTGTTTCATTATCCAAGACCAGGCCTCACACCGAGTATTTCATTATCCCAGACCAGGCCTCACACCGACTTTTTCATTATCCCAAACCAGGCCTCACACCGACTGTTTCATATTCCCAGACCAGCCCTCACACCGACTGTTTTATTAACCCAGACCAGGCCTCACACCGACTGTTTCATTATCCCAGACCAGGCCTCACACCGACTGTTTCATTAACCCAGACCAGGCCTCACACCGACTGTTTCATTTTCCCAGACCAGGCCTCACACCGACTGTTTCATTAACCCGGAGCAGCGCACACACTGACTGTTTCATTATCCCAGAACAGGCCTCACACCGACTGTTTCATTATCCCAGACCAACCCTCACACCGACTGTTTCATTAGCCCAGACGAGGCCACACACCGACTGTTTCATTATCCCAGACTAGGCCCCACACCGACTGTTTCGTTAATCCGGACCTGGATTCTCAACAACTGTTTCATTATACCAGAACAGGACTCAAACCGACTGTTTCGTTATCCCAGAACAGGCATCACACTGACTGTATCATTATCCCAGAGAAGGATTCACACCGACTGTTTCATTATCCCAAAACAGGGCTCATACCGACTGTTTCATTATCCCAGACCAGGCCTCACACCAACTGTTTCATTATCCCAGACCAGGCCTCACACCGACTGTTTCATTATCCCAGACAAGACTTAACACCGACTGTTTCATTAATTCAGACCAGCCCCCACACCGACTGTTTTATTATCCCAGTCCAGGCCTCACACCGGCTGTTTCATTATCCCAGACAAGGATTCACACCGACTGTCTCATTATCCCAGACCAGGCCTCACACCGAATGTTTCATTATCCCAGACCAGGCCTCACACCGATTGTTTCATTAACCCAGACCAGGCCTCACACCGACTGTTTCCTTTTCCCAGACCAGCCTCACACCGACTGTTTCATTAACCCGGAGCAGCGCACACACTGACTGTTTCATTATCCCAGAACAGGCCTCACACCGACTGTTTCATTATCCCAGACCAGGCCTCACACCGACTGTTTCATTAGCCCAGACCAGGCCACACACCGACTGTTTCATTATCCCAGACCAGGCCTCACACCGCTTGTTTCATTATCCCAGACTAGGCCCCACACCGACTGTTTCGTTATCCCAGACCTGGATTCTCAACAACTGTTTCATTATCCCAGAACAGGACTCAAAGCGACTGTTTCGTTATCCCAGAACAGGTCTCACACCGACTGTATCATTATCCCAGACAAGGATTCACACCAACTGTTTCATTATCCCAGACCAGCCCTCATACCGATTGTTTTATTATCCCAGGCCAGGCCTCAGACCGACTGTTTCATTATCCCAGACCAGGCCTCACACCGACTGTTTTATTATCCCAGTCCAGGCCTCATACCAACTGTTTCATTATCCCAGACCAGGCCTCACACCGACTGTTCCATTATCCCAGACCAGGCCTCACACCGACTGTTTCATTATCCCAGACCAGGCCTCACACCGACTGTTTTATTATCGCAGTCCAGGCCTCATACCGACTGTTTCATTATCCCAGACCCGGCCTCACACCGACTGTTCCGTTATCCCAGACCAGGCCTCACACCGACTGTTTCATTATCCCAGACCAGACCTCACCCCGACTGTTTCATTATGCCAGACAAGGATTCACACCGACTGTTCCATTAGCCCAGACAAGGATTCACACCGACAGTTTCATTATCCCAGACCAGGCCTCACACCGACTGTTTTTTTATCCCAGACCAGGCCTCACACCGACTGTTTCATTTTCCCAGACCAGGCCTCACACCGACTGTTTCATTATCCAAGAGCAGGGCACACAACGACTGTTTCATTATCCCTGAACAGGCCTCATACCGACTGTTTCATTATCCCATACTAAGCCCCACACCGATGGTTTCGTTATCCCAGAACAGGATTGACACCGACTGTTTCATTATCCCAGAACAGGTCTCACACGAAGTGTTTCATTATCCAAGACCAGGCCTCACACTGAGTATTTCACTATCGCTGACCAGGCCTCACACCGACTGTTTCATTAACCCAGACCAGGCCTCACACCAACTGTTTCATTATCCCAGACCAGGCCTCACACCAACTGTTTCATTAACCCAGACCAGGCCTCACACCAACTGTTTCATTATCCCAGACCAGGCCTCACACCAACTGTTTCATTATCCCAGACCAGGCCTCACACCAACTGTTTCATTATCCCAGACCAGGCCTCACACCAACTGTTTCATTAACCCAGACCAGGCCTCACACCGACTGTTTCATTATCCCAGACCAGGCCTCACACCGACTGTTTCATTATCCCAGACCAGGCCTCACACCGACTGTTTCATTATCCCAGACCAGGCCTCACACCAACTGTTTCATTAACCCAGACCAGGCCTCACACCGACTGTTTCATTATCCCAGACCAGGCCTCACAAAAACTGTTTCATTTTCCTAGACCAGGCCTCACACCGACTGTTTTATTATCCCTGGCCAGGCCTCACACCGACTGTTTCATTATCCCAGACCAGGCCTCACACCGACTGTTTTATTATCCCAGTCCAGGCCTCACACCGACTCTTTCATTATCCCAGACCAGTCCCCACACCGACTGATTCGTTATCCCAGAACAGGATTGACACCGACTGTTTCATTATCCCAGACCAGGATTCACAACAACTGTTTCATTATCCCAGAACAGGCCTCAAACCGACTGTTTCGTTATCCCAGACCAGGCCTCACACCGACTGTTTCATTATCTCAGACCAGCCTACACACCGACTGTTTCATTATCCCAGACCAGGCCTCACACCGAGTGTTTCATTAACCCAGACCAGGCCTCACACCGAGTGTTTCATTAACCCAGACCAGGCCTCACACCGACTGTTTCGTTATCCCAGACCAAGCCTCACACCGACTGTTTCATTATCTCAGACCAGGCCTCACACCGAGTGTTTCATTATCCCTGACCAGGCCTCACACCGAGTGTTTCATTAACCCAGACCGGGCCTCACACCGAATGTTTCATTATCCCAGACCAGGCCTCACACCGAGTGTTTCATTAACCCAGACCAGGCCTCACACCGACTTTTTCATTTTCCCAGACACAGCCCCCACACTGACTCTTTCATTATCCCAGACCATGCCTCACACCGACTGTTTTATTATCCCAGACCAGGCCTCACACCGACTGTTTCATTATCCCAGACCAGGCCTCATACCGACTGTTTCGTTATCCCAGAACTGGATGGACAACGACTGTTTCATTATCCCAGACCAGGCCTCACACCGACTGTTTCATTATCCCAGGCCAGGCCTCATACCGACTGTTTCGTTATCCCAGAACTGGATTGACAACGACTGTTTCATTATCCCAGACCAGGCCTCACACCGACTGTTTCATTTTCCCAGACCAGGCCTCACACCGACTGTTTCATTTTCCCAGACACAGCCCCCACACTGACCATTTGATTTTCCCAGAGAGTACTCACACCGAATCAATCATTAACCCAAAACAGGCCCCACATCGACTGTTTTATTGTCCTAAACCAGGCCTCACACCGACTTAGTCATTAACACAGACCAGGCCTCAAACTGACTGTTTCATTATCCCAGACCAGGCCTCACACCGACTGTTTCATTATCCCAGACCAGGCCTCACACCGACTGTTTCATTATCCCAGACCAGGCCTCACACCGACTGTTTCATTATCCCAGACCAGGCCCCACACCGACTGTTTTATTATCGCAGACCAGGCCTCACACCGAGTGTTTCATTATCCCAGACCAGCCTCACACCGAGTGTTTTGTTATCCCTGACCAGGCCTCACACAAGTGTTTTATTATCCCAGACCAGGCCTCACACCGAGTGTTTCATTATCCCAGACCAGCCTCACACCGATTGCTTCATTATCCCAAACCAGGCGTCACACGGAATATTACATTAACTTAGACCAGTCCTCAAACTGACTCTGTCATTAACCCAGACGAGGCCTCACACCGACAGATTCATTATCCCAGACGAAATTTAAGACTGACTGTTTCATTATCCCAGACTAGGCCTCACACTGACAAATTTATTATCCAAGATAAGGCACCCCACCGATTGTTTCATTAACCCAGACCAGGCCTCACACCGACTGTTTCATTTTCCTAGACCAGGCCTCACACCGACTGTTTCATTTTCCTAGACCAGGCCTCACACCGACTGTTTCATTATCCCAGACCAGGCCTCACACCGACTGTTTCATTATCCCAGACCATCCCTCACACCGACTGTTTCATTAACCCAGACCAGGCCTCACACCGACTGTTTTATTATCCCTGGCCAGGCCTCACACCGACTGTTTCATTATCCCAGACCAGGCCTCACACCGACTGTTTTATTATCCCAGACCAGGCCTCACACCGACTGTTTTATTATCCCAGACAAGGATTCACACCGACTGTTTCATTATCCCAGACCAGGCCTCACACCGACTGTTTCATTATCCCAGACCAGGCCTCACACCGACTGTTTCATTAACCCAGACCAGGCCCCACACCGACTGATTCGTTATCCCAGAACAGGATTGACACCGACTGTTTCATTATCCCAGACCAGGATTCACAACAACTGTTTCATTATCCCAGAACAGGCCTCAAACCGACTGTTTCGTTATCCCAGACCAGGCCTCACATCGACTGTTTCATTATCTCAGACCAGCCTACACACCGACTGTTTCATTATCCCAGACCAGGCCTCACACCGAGTGTTTCATTAACCCAGACCAGGCCTCACACCGACTGTTTCGTTATCCCAGACCAAGCCTCACACCGACTGTTTCATTATCTCAGACCAGGCCTCACACCGAGTGTTTCATTATCCCTGACCAGGCCTCACACCGAGTGTTTCATTAACCCAGACCGGGCCTCACACCGAATGTTTCATTATCCCAGACCAGGCCTCACACCGAGTGTTTCATTATCCCAGACACAGCCCCCACACTGACTCTTTCATTAACCCAGACCAGGCCTCACACCGACTTTTTCATTTTCCCAGACACAGCCCCCACACTGACTCTTTCATTATCCCAGACCATGCCTCACACCGACTGTTTTATTATCCCAGACCAGGCCTCGCACCGACTGTTTCATTTTCCCAGATCAGGCCTCACACCGACTGTTTCATTATCCCAGGCCAGGCCTCATACCGACTGTTTCGTTATCCCAGAACTGGATTGACAACGACTGTTTCATTATCCCAGACCAGGCCTCACACCGACAGTTTCATTTTCCCAGACCAGGCCTCACACCGACTGTTTCATTTTCCCAGACACAGCCCCCACACTGACCATTTGATTTTCCCAGAGAGTACTCACACCGAATCAATCATTAACCCAAAACAGGCCCCACATCGACTGTTTTATTGTCCTAAACCAGGCCTCACACCGACTTAGTCATTAACACAGACCAGGCCTCAAACTGACTGTTTCATTATCCCAGACCAGGCCTCACACCGACTGTTTTATTATCCCAGTCCAGGCCTCATACCAACTGTTTCATTATCCCAGACCAGGCCTCACACCGACTGTTTTATTATCGCAGTCCAGGCCTCATACCGACTGTTTCATTATCCCAGACCCGGCCTCACACCGACTGTTCCGTTATCCCAGACCAGGCCTCACACCGACTGTTTCATTATCCCAGACCAGACCTCACCCCGACTGTTTCATTATGCCAGACAAGGATTCACACCGACTGTTCCATTAGCCCAGACAAGGATTCACACCGACAGTTTCATTATCCCAGACCAGGCCTCACACCGACTGTTTTTTTATCCCAGACCAGGCCTCACACCGACTGTTTCATTTTCCCAGACCAGGCCTCACACCGACTGTTTCATTATCCAAGAGCAGGGCACACAACGACTGTTTCATTATCCCTGAACAGGCCTCATACCGACTGTTTCATTATCCCATACTAAGCCCCACACCGATGGTTTCGTTATCCCAGAACAGGATTGACACCGACTGTTTCATTATCCCAGAACAGGTCTCACACGAAGTGTTTCATTATCCAAGACCAGGCCTCACACTGAGTATTTCACTATCGCTGACCAGGCCTCACACCGACTGTTTCATTAACCCAGACCAGGCCTCACACCAACTGTTTCATTATCCCAGACCAGGCCTCACACCAACTGTTTCATTAACCCAGACCAGGCCTCACACCAACTGTTTCATTATCCCAGACCAGGCCTCACACCAACTGTTTCATTATCCCAGACCAGGCCTCACACCAACTGTTTCATTATCCCAGACCAGGCCTCACACCAACTGTTTCATTAACCCAGACCAGGCCTCACACCGACTGTTTCATTATCCCAGACCAGGCCTCACACCGACTGTTTCATTATCCCAGACCAGGCCTCACACCGACTGTTTCATTATCCCAGACCAGGCCTCACACCGACTGTTTCATTATCCCAGACCAGGCCTCACACCAACTGTTTCATTAACCCAGACCAGGCCTCACACCGACTGTTTCATTATCCCAGACCAGGCCTCACAAAAACTGTTTCATTTTCCTAGACCAGGCCTCACACCGACTGTTTTATTATCCCTGGCCAGGCCTCACACCGACTGTTTCATTATCCCAGACCAGGCCTCACACCGACTGTTTTATTATCCCAGTCCAGGCCTCACACCGACTCTTTCATTATCCCAGACCAGTCCCCACACCGACTGATTCGTTATCCCAGAACAGGATTGACACCGACTGTTTCATTATCCCAGACCAGGATTCACAACAACTGTTTCATTATCCCAGAACAGGCCTCAAACCGACTGTTTCGTTATCCCAGACCAGGCCTCACACCGACTGTTTCATTATCTCAGACCAGCCTACACACCGACTGTTTCATTATCCCAGACCAGGCCTCACACCGAGTGTTTCATTAACCCAGACCAGGCCTCACACCGAGTGTTTCATTAACCCAGACCAGGCCTCACACCGACTGTTTCGTTATCCCAGACCAAGCCTCACACCGACTGTTTCATTATCTCAGACCAGGCCTCACACCGAGTGTTTCATTATCCCTGACCAGGCCTCACACCGAGTGTTTCATTAACCCAGACCGGGCCTCACACCGAATGTTTCATTATCCCAGACCAGGCCTCACACCGAGTGTTTCATTAACCCAGACCAGGCCTCACACCGACTTTTTCATTTTCCCAGACACAGCCCCCACACTGACTCTTTCATTATCCCAGACCATGCCTCACACCGACTGTTTTATTATCCCAGACCAGGCCTCACACCGACTGTTTCATTATCCCAGACCAGGCCTCATACCGACTGTTTCGTTATCCCAGAACTGGATGGACAACGACTGTTTCATTATCCCAGACCAGGCCTCACACCGACTGTTTCATTATCCCAGGCCAGGCCTCATACCGACTGTTTCGTTATCCCAGAACTGGATTGACAACGACTGTTTCATTATCCCAGACCAGGCCTCACACCGACTGTTTCATTTTCCCAGACCAGGCCTCACACCGACTGTTTCATTTTCCCAGACACAGCCCCCACACTGACCATTTGATTTTCCCAGAGAGTACTCACACCGAATCAATCATTAACCCAAAACAGGCCCCACATCGACTGTTTTATTGTCCTAAACCAGGCCTCACACCGACTTAGTCATTAACACAGACCAGGCCTCAAACTGACTGTTTCATTATCCCAGACCAGGCCTCACACCGACTGTTTCATTATCCCAGACCAGGCCTCACACCGACTGTTTCATTATCCCAGACCAGGCCTCACACCGACTGTTTCATTATCCCAGACCAGGCCCCACACCGACTGTTTTATTATCGCAGACCAGGCCTCACACCGAGTGTTTCATTATCCCAGACCAGCCTCACACCGAGTGTTTTGTTATCCCTGACCAGGCCTCACACAAGTGTTTTATTATCCCAGACCAGGCCTCACACCGAGTGTTTCATTATCCCAGACCAGCCTCACACCGATTGCTTCATTATCCCAAACCAGGCGTCACACGGAATATTACATTAACTTAGACCAGTCCTCAAACTGACTCTGTCATTAACCCAGACGAGGCCTCACACCGACAGATTCATTATCCCAGACGAAATTTAAGACTGACTGTTTCATTATCCCAGACTAGGCCTCACACTGACAAATTTATTATCCAAGATAAGGCACCCCACCGATTGTTTCATTAACCCAGACCAGGCCTCACACCGACTGTTTCATTTTCCTAGACCAGGCCTCACACCGACTGTTTCATTTTCCTAGACCAGGCCTCACACCGACTGTTTCATTATCCCAGACCAGGCCTCACACCGACTGTTTCATTATCCCAGACCAGCCCTCACACCGACTGTTTCATTAACCCAGACCAGGCCTCACACCGACTGTTTTATTATCCCTGGCCAGGCCTCACACCGACTGTTTCATTATCCCAGACCAGGCCTCACACCGACTGTTTTATTATCCCAGACCAGGCCTCACACCGACTGTTTTATTATCCCAGACAAGGATTCACACCGACTGTTTCATTATCCCAGACCAGGCCTCACACCGACTGTTTCATTATCCCAGACCAGGCCTCACACCGACTGTTTCATTAACCCAGACCAGGCCCCACACCGACTGATTCGTTATCCCAGAACAGGATTGACACCGACTGTTTCATTATCCCAGACCAGGATTCACAACAACTGTTTCATTATCCCAGAACAGGCCTCAAACCGACTGTTTCGTTATCCCAGACCAGGCCTCACATCGACTGTTTCATTATCTCAGACCAGCCTACACACCGACTGTTTCATTATCCCAGACCAGGCCTCACACCGAGTGTTTCATTAACCCAGACCAGGCCTCACACCGACTGTTTCGTTATCCCAGACCAAGCCTCACACCGACTGTTTCATTATCTCAGACCAGGCCTCACACCGAGTGTTTCATTATCCCTGACCAGGCCTCACACCGAGTGTTTCATTAACCCAGACCGGGCCTCACACCGAATGTTTCATTATCCCAGACCAGGCCTCACACCGAGTGTTTCATTATCCCAGACACAGCCCCCACACTGACTCTTTCATTAACCCAGACCAGGCCTCACACCGACTTTTTCATTTTCCCAGACACAGCCCCCACACTGACTCTTTCATTATCCCAGACCATGCCTCACACCGACTGTTTTATTATCCCAGACCAGGCCTCGCACCGACTGTTTCATTTTCCCAGATCAGGCCTCACACCGACTGTTTCATTATCCCAGGCCAGGCCTCATACCGACTGTTTCGTTATCCCAGAACTGGATTGACAACGACTGTTTCATTATCCCAGACCAGGCCTCACACCGACAGTTTCATTTTCCCAGACCAGGCCTCACACCGACTGTTTCATTTTCCCAGACACAGCCCCCACACTGACCATTTGATTTTCCCAGAGAGTACTCACACCGAATCAATCATTAACCCAAAACAGGCCCCACATCGACTGTTTTATTGTCCTAAACCAGGCCTCACACCGACTTAGTCATTAACACAGACCAGGCCTCAAACTGACTGTTTCATTATCCCAGACCAGGCCTCACACCGACTGTTTCATTATCCCAGACCAGGCCTCACACCGACTGTTTCATTATCCCAGACCAGGCCTCACACCGACTGTTTCATTATCCCAGACCAGGCCCCACACCGACTGTTTTATTATCCCAGACCAGGCCTCACACCGAGTGTTTCATTATCCCAGACCAGCCTCACACCGAGTGTTTTGTTATCCCTGACCAGGCCTCACACAAGTGTTTTATTATCCCAGACCAGGCCTCACACCGATTGTTTCATTATCCCAAACCAGGCGTCACACGGAATATTACATTAACTTAGACCAGTCCTCAAACTGACTCTGTCATTAACCCAGACGAGGCCTCACACCGACAGATTCATTATCCCAGACGAAATTTAACACTGACTGTTTCATTATCCCAGACTAGGCCTCACACCGACAAATTTATTATCCAAGATAAGGCACCCCACCGAATGTTTCATTAACCCAGACCAGGCCTCACACCGACTGTTTCATTTTCCTAGACCAGGCCTCACACCGACTGTTTCATTTTCCTAGACCAGGCCTCACACCGACTGTTTCATTAACCCAGACCAGGCCTCACACCGACTGTTTCATTTTCCTAGACCAGGCCTCACACCGACTGTTTCATTTTCCTAGACCAGGCCTCACACCGACTGTTTCATTAAACCCAGACCAGGATTCAGACCGACTGTTTCATTATCCCAGACCAGGACTCACAACGACTGTTTCATTAACCCGGAGCTGGGCACACACCGACTGTTTCATTATCACAGAACAGCCCTCACACCGACTGTTTCATTATCCCAGACCAGGCCTCACACCGCCTGTTTCATTATCCCAGACCAGGCCCCACACCGACTGTTTCGTTATCCCAGAACAGGATTGACACCGACTGTTTCATTATCCCAGACCAGGATTCACAACTACTGTTTCATTATCCCAGAACAAGCCTCAAACCGACTGTTTCGTTATCCCAGAACAGGCCTCACACCGACTGTTTCATTATCCCATCAATGGATTCACACCGACTGTTTCATTAACCCAGACCAGGCCTCACACCGACTGTTTTATTATCCCTGGCCAGGCCTCACACCGACTGTTTCATTATCCCAGACCAGGCCTCACACCGACTGTTTTATTATCCCAGTCCAGGCCTCACACCGACTCTTTCATTATCCCAGACCAGTCCCCACACCGACTGATTCGTTATCCCAGAACAGGATTGACACCGACTGTTTCATTATCCCAGACCAGGATTCACAACAACTGTTTCATTATCCCAGAACAGGCCTCAAACCGACTGTTTCGTTATCCCAGACCAGGCCTCACACCGACTGTTTCATTATCTCAGACCAGCCTACACACCGACTGTTTCATTATCCCAGACCAGGCCTCACACCGAGTGTTTCATTAACCCAGACCAGGCCTCACACCGAGTGTTTCATTAACCCAGACCAGGCCTCACACCGACTGTTTCGTTATCCCAGACCAAGCCTCACACCGACTGTTTCATTATCTCAGACCAGGCCTCACACCGAGTGTTTCATTATCCCTGACCAGGCCTCACACCGAGTGTTTCATTAACCCAGACCGGGCCTCACACCGAATGTTTCATTATCCCAGACCAGGCCTCACACCGAGTGTTTCATTAACCCAGACCAGGCCTCACACCGACTTTTTCATTTTCCCAGACACAGCCCCCACACTGACTCTTTCATTATCCCAGACCATGCCTCACACCGACTGTTTTATTATCCCAGACCAGGCCTCACACCGACTGTTTCATTATCCCAGACCAGGCCTCATACCGACTGTTTCGTTATCCCAGAACTGGATGGACAACGACTGTTTCATTATCCCAGACCAGGCCTCACACCGACTGTTTCATTATCCCAGACCAGGCCTCACACCAACTGTTTCATTAACCCAGACCAGGCCTCACACCGACTGTTTTATTATCCCTGGCCAGGCCTCACACCGACTGTTTCATTATCCCAGACCAGGCCTCACACCGACTGTTTTATTATCCCAGTCCAGCCCTCACACCGGCTGTTTCATTATCCCAGACAAGGATTCACACCGACTGTCTCATTATCCCAGACCAGGCCTCACACCGACTGTTTCATTAACCCAGACCAGGCCTCACACCGAGTGTTTCCTTTTCCCAGACCACGCCTCACACCGACTGTTTCATTAACCCGGAGCAGCGCACACACTGACTGTTTCATTATCCCAGACAAGGATTGACACCGACTGTTTCATTATCCCAAAACAGGCCTCATACCGACTGTTTCATTATCCCAGACCAGGCCTCACACCAACTGTTTCATTATCCCAGACCAGGCCTCACACCAACTGTTTCATTATCCCAAACCAGGCCTCAGACCGACTGTTTCATTATCCCAGACCAGCCCTCACACCGACTGTTTCATTATCCCAGACAAAGATTCACACCGACTGTTCCATTATCCCAGACTAGGCCTCACACCGACTGTTTCATTATCCCAGACCAGGCCTCACACCGACTGTTTCATTATCCCAGACCAGGCCTCACACCGACTGTTTCATTATCCCAGACCAGGCCTCACACCAACTGTTTCATTAACCCAGACCAGGCCTCACACCGACTGTTTCATTATCCCAGACCAGGCCTCACAAAAACTGTTTCATTTTCCTAGACCAGGCCTCACACCGACTGTTTTATTATCCCTGGCCAGGCCTCACACCGACTGTTTCATTATCCCAGACCAGGCCTCACACCGACTGTTTTATTATCCCAGTCCAGGCCTCACACCGACTCTTTCATTATCCCAGACCAGTCCCCACACCGACTGATTCGTTATCCCAGAACAGGATTGACACCGACTGTTTCATTATCCCAGACCAGGATTCACAACAACTGTTTCATTATCCCAGAACAGGCCTCAAACCGACTGTTTCGTTATCCCAGACCAGGCCTCACACCGACTGTTTCATTATCTCAGACCAGCCTACACACCGACTGTTTCATTATCCCAGACCAGGCCTCACACCGAGTGTTTCATTAACCCAGACCAGGCCTCACACCGAGTGTTTCATTAACCCAGACCAGGCCTCACACCGACTGTTTCGTTATCCCAGACCAAGCCTCACACCGACTGTTTCATTATCTCAGACCAGGCCTCACACCGAGTGTTTCATTATCCCTGACCAGGCCTCACACCGAGTGTTTCATTAACCCAGACCGGGCCTCACACCGAATGTTTCATTATCCCAGACCAGGCCTCACACCGAGTGTTTCATTATCCCAGACCAGGCCTCACACCGACTGTTTTATTATCGCAGTCCAGGCCTCATACCGACTGTTTCATTATCCCAGACCCGGCCTCACACCGACTGTTCCGTTATCCCAGACCAGGCCTCACACCGACTGTTTCATTATCCCAGACCAGACCTCACCCCGACTGTTTCATTATGCCAGACAAGGATTCACACCGACTGTTCCATTAGCCCAGACAAGGATTCACACCGACAGTTTCATTATCCCAGACCAGGCCTCACACCGACTGTTTTTTTATCCCAGACCAGGCCTCACACCGACTGTTTCATTTTCCCAGACCAGGCCTCACACCGACTGTTTCATTATCCAAGAGCAGGGCACACAACGACTGTTTCATTATCCCTGAACAGGCCTCATACCGACTGTTTCATTATCCCATACTAAGCCCCACACCGATGGTTTCGTTATCCCAGAACAGGATTGACACCGACTGTTTCATTATCCCAGAACAGGTCTCACACGAAGTGTTTCATTATCCAAGACCAGGCCTCACACTGAGTATTTCACTATCGCTGACCAGGCCTCACACCGACTGTTTCATTAACCCAGACCAGGCCTCACACCAACTGTTTCATTATCCCAGACCAGGCCTCACACCAACTGTTTCATTAACCCAGACCAGGCCTCACACCGACTGTTTCATTAACCCAGACCAGGCCTCACACCAACTGTTTCATTATCCCAGACCAGGCCTCACACCAACTGTTTCATTAACCCAGACCAGGCCTCACACCGACTGTTCCGTTATCCCAGACCAGGCCTCACACCGACTGTTTCATTATCCCAGACCAGACCTCACCCCGACTGTTTCATTATGCCAGACAAGGATTCACACCGACTGTTCCATTAGCCCAGACAAGGATTCACACCGACAGTTTCATTATCCCAGACCAGGCCTCACACCGACTGTTTTTTTATCCCAGACCAGGCCTCACACCGACTGTTTCATTTTCCCAGACCAGGCCTCACACCGACTGTTTCATTATCCAAGAGCAGGGCACACAACGACTGTTTCATTATCCCTGAACAGGCCTCATACCGACTGTTTCATTATCCCATACTAAGCCCCACACCGATGGTTTCGTTATCCCAGAACAGGATTGACACCGACTGTTTCATTATCCCAGAACAGGTCTCACACGAAGTGTTTCATTATCCAAGACCAGGCCTCACACTGAGTATTTCACTATCGCTGACCAGGCCTCACACCGACTGTTTCATTAACCCAGACCAGGCCTCACACCAACTGTTTCATTATCCCAGACCAGGCCTCACACCAACTGTTTCATTAACCCAGACCAGGCCTCACACCAACTGTTTCATTATCCCAGACCAGGCCTCACACCAACTGTTTCATTATCCCAGACCAGGCCTCACACCAACTGTTTCATTATCCCAGACCAGGCCTCACACCAACTGTTTCATTAACCCAGACCAGGCCTCACACCGACTGTTTCATTATCCCAGACCAGGCCTCACACCGACTGTTTCATTATCCCAGACCAGGCCTCACACCGACTGTTTCATTATCCCAGACCAGGCCTCACACCAACTGTTTCATTAACCCAGACCAGGCCTCACACCGACTGTTTCATTATCCCAGACCAGGCCTCACAAAAACTGTTTCATTTTCCTAGACCAGGCCTCACACCGACTGTTTTATTATCCCTGGCCAGGCCTCACACCGACTGTTTCATTATCCCAGACCAGGCCTCACACCGACTGTTTTATTATCCCAGTCCAGGCCTCACACCGACTCTTTCATTATCCCAGACCAGTCCCCACACCGACTGATTCGTTATCCCAGAACAGGATTGACACCGACTGTTTCATTATCCCAGACCAGGATTCACAACAACTGTTTCATTATCCCAGAACAGGCCTCAAACCGACTGTTTCGTTATCCCAGACCAGGCCTCACACCGACTGTTTCATTATCTCAGACCAGCCTACACACCGACTGTTTCATTATCCCAGACCAGGCCTCACACCGAGTGTTTCATTAACCCAGACCAGGCCTCACACCGAGTGTTTCATTAACCCAGACCAGGCCTCACACCGACTGTTTCGTTATCCCAGACCAAGCCTCACACCGACTGTTTCATTATCTCAGACCAGGCCTCACACCGAGTGTTTCATTATCCCTGACCAGGCCTCACACCGAGTGTTTCATTAACCCAGACCGGGCCTCACACCGAATGTTTCATTATCCCAGACCAGGCCTCACACCGAGTGTTTCATTAACCCAGACCAGGCCTCACACCGACTTTTTCATTTTCCCAGACACAGCCCCCACACTGACTCTTTCATTATCCCAGACCATGCCTCACACCGACTGTTTTATTATCCCAGACCAGGCCTCACACCGACTGTTTCATTATCCCAGACCAGGCCTCATACCGACTGTTTCGTTATCCCAGAACTGGATGGACAACGACTGTTTCATTATCCCAGACCAGGCCTCACACCGACTGTTTCATTATCCCAGGCCAGGCCTCATACCGACTGTTTCGTTATCCCAGAACTGGATTGACAACGACTATTTCATTATCCCAGACCAGGCCTCACACCGACTGTTTCATTTTCCCAGACCAGGCCTCACACCGACTGTTTCATTTTCCCAGACACAGCCCCCACACTGACCATTTGATTTTCCCAGAGAGTACTCACACCGAATCAATCATTAACCCAAAACAGGCCCCACATCGACTGTTTTATTGTCCTAAACCAGGCCTCACACCGACTTAGTCATTAACACAGACCAGGCCTCAAACTGACTGTTTCATTATCCCAGACCAGGCCTCACACCGACTGTTTCATTATCCCAGACCAGGCCTCACACCGACTGTTTCATTATCCCAGACCAGGCCTCACACCGACTGTTTCATTATCCCAGACCAGGCCCCACACCGACTGTTTTATTATCGCAGACCAGGCCTCACACCGAGTGTTTCATTATCCCAGACCAGCCTCACACCGAGTGTTTTGTTATCCCTGACCAGGCCTCACACAAGTGTTTTATTATCCCAGACCAGGCCTCACACCGAGTGTTTCATTATCCCAGACCAGCCTCACACCGATTGCTTCATTATCCCAAACCAGGCGTCACACGGAATATTACATTAACTTAGACCAGTCCTCAAACTGACTCTGTCATTAACCCAGACGAGGCCTCACACCGACAGATTCATTATCCCAGACGAAATTTAAGACTGACTGTTTCATTATCCCAGACTAGGCCTCACACTGACAAATTTATTATCCAAGATAAGGCACCCCACCGATTGTTTCATTAACCCAGACCAGGCCTCACACCGACTGTTTCATTTTCCTAGACCAGGCCTCACACCGACTGTTTCATTTTCCTAGACCAGGCCTCACACCGACTGTTTCATTATCCCAGACCAGGCCTCACACCGACTGTTTCATTATCCCAGACCAGCCCTCACACCGACTGTTTCATTAACCCAGACCAGGCCTCACACCGACTGTTTTATTATCCCTGGCCAGGCCTCACACCGACTGTTTCATTATCCCAGACCAGGCCTCACACCGACTGTTTTATTATCCCAGACCAGGCCTCACACCGACTGTTTTATTATCCCAGACAAGGATTCACACCGACTGTTTCATTATCCCAGACCAGGCCTCACACCGACTGTTTCATTATCCCAGACCAGGCCTCACACCGACTGTTTCATTAACCCAGACCAGGCCCCACACCGACTGATTCGTTATCCCAGAACAGGATTGACACCGACTGTTTCATTATCCCAGACCAGGATTCACAACAACTGTTTCATTATCCCAGAACAGGCCTCAAACCGACTGTTTCGTTATCCCAGACCAGGCCTCACATCGACTGTTTCATTATCTCAGACCAGCCTACACACCGACTGTTTCATTATCCCAGACCAGGCCTCACACCGAGTGTTTCATTAACCCAGACCAGGCCTCACACCGACTGTTTCGTTATCCCAGACCAAGCCTCACACCGACTGTTTCATTATCTCAGACCAGGCCTCACACCGAGTGTTTCATTATCCCTGACCAGGCCTCACACCGAGTGTTTCATTAACCCAGACCGGGCCTCACACCGAATGTTTCATTATCCCAGACCAGGCCTCACACCGAGTGTTTCATTATCCCAGACACAGCCCCCACACTGACTCTTTCATTAACCCAGACCAGGCCTCACACCGACTTTTTCATTTTCCCAGACACAGCCCCCACACTGACTCTTTCATTATCCCAGACCATGCCTCACACCGACTGTTTTATTATCCCAGACCAGGCCTCGCACCGACTGTTTCATTTTCCCAGATCAGGCCTCACACCGACTGTTTCATTATCCCAGGCCAGGCCTCATACCGACTGTTTCGTTATCCCAGAACTGGATTGACAACGACTGTTTCATTATCCCAGACCAGGCCTCACACCGACAGTTTCATTTTCCCAGACCAGGCCTCACACCGACTGTTTCATTTTCCCAGACACAGCCCCCACACTGACCATTTGATTTTCCCAGAGAGTACTCACACCGAATCAATCATTAACCCAAAACAGGCCCCACATCGACTGTTTTATTGTCCTAAACCAGGCCTCACACCGACTTAGTCATTAACACAGACCAGGCCTCAAACTGACTGTTTCATTATCCCAGACCAGGCCTCACACCGACTGTTTCATTATCCCAGACCAGGCCTCACACCGACTGTTTCATTATCCCAGACCAGGCCTCACACCGACTGTTTCATTATCCCAGACCAGGCCCCACACCGACTGTTTTATTATCCCAGACCAGGCCTCACACCGACTGTTTCATTATCCAAGAGCAGGGCACACAACGACTGTTTCATTATCCCTGAACAGGCCTCATACCGACTGTTTCATTATCCCATACTAAGCCCCACACCGATGGTTTCGTTATCCCAGAACAGGATTGACACCGACTGTTTCATTATCCCAGAACAGGTCTCACACGAAGTGTTTCATTATCCAAGACCAGGCCTCACACTGAGTATTTCACTATCGCTGACCAGGCCTCACACCGACTGTTTCATTAACCCAGACCAGGCCTCACACCAACTGTTTCATTATCCCAGACCAGGCCTCACACCAACTGTTTCATTAACCCAGACCAGGCCTCACACCAACTGTTTCATTAACCCAGACCAGGCCTCACACCAACTGTTTCATTATCCCAGACCAGGCCTCACACCGACTGTTTCATTATCCCAGACCAGGCCTCACACCGACTGTTTCATTATCCCAGACCAGGCCTCACACCAACTGTTTCATTAACCCAGACCAGGCCTCACACCGACTGTTTCATTATCCCAGACCAGGCCTCACAAAAACTGTTTCATTTTCCTAGACCAGGCCTCACACCGACTGTTTTATTATCCCTGGCCAGGCCTCACACCGACTGTTTCATTATCCCAGACCAGGCCTCACACCGACTGTTTTATTATCCCAGTCCAGGCCTCACACCGACTCTTTCATTATCCCAGACCAGTCCCCACACCGACTGATTCGTTATCCCAGAACAGGATTGACACCGACTGTTTCATTATCCCAGACCAGGATTCACAACAACTGTTTCATTATCCCAGAACAGGCCTCAAACCGACTGTTTCGTTATCCCAGACCAGGCCTCACACCGACTGTTTCATTATCTCAGACCAGCCTACACACCGACTGTTTCATTATCCCAGACCAGGCCTCACACCGAGTGTTTCATTAACCCAGACCAGGCCTCACACCGAGTGTTTCATTAACCCAGACCAGGCCTCACACCAACTGTTTCGTTATCCCAGACCAAGCCTCACACCGACTGTTTCATTATCTCAGACCAGGCCTCACACCGAGTGTTTCATTATCCCTGACCAGGCCTCACACCGAGTGTTTCATTAACCCAGACCGGGCCTCACACCGAATGTTTCATTATCCCAGACCAGGCCTCACACCGAGTGTTTCATTAACCCAGACCAGGCCTCACACCGACTTTTTCATTTTCCCAGACACAGCCCCCACACTGACTCTTTCATTATCCCAGACCATGCCTCACACCGACTGTTTTATTATCCCAGACCAGGCCTCACACCGACTGTTTCATTATCCCAGACCAGGCCTCATACCGACTGTTTCGTTATCCCAGAACTGGATGGACAACGACTGTTTCATTATCCCAGACCAGGCCTCACACCGACTGTTTCATTATCCCAGGCCAGGCCTCATACCGACTGTTTCGTTATCCCAGAACTGGATTGACAACGACTATTTCATTATCCCAGACCAGGCCTCACACCGACTGTTTCATTTTCCCAGACCAGGCCTCACACCGACTGTTTCATTTTCCCAGACACAGCCCCCACACTGACCATTTGATTTTCCCAGAGAGTACTCACACCGAATCAATCATTAACCCAAAACAGGCCCCACATCGACTGTTTTATTGTCCTAAACCAGGCCTCACACCGACTTAGTCATTAACACAGACCAGGCCTCAAACTGACTGTTTCATTATCCCAGACCAGGCCTCACACCGACTGTTTCATTATCCCAGACCAGGCCTCACACCGACTGTTTCATTATCCCAGACCAGGCCTCACACCGACTGTTTCATTATCCCAGACCAGGCCCCACACCGACTGTTTTATTATCGCAGACCAGGCCTCACACCGAGTGTTTCATTATCCCAGACCAGCCTCACACCGAGTGTTTTGTTATCCCTGACCAGGCCTCACACAAGTGTTTTATTATCCCAGACCAGGCCTCACACCGAGTGTTTCATTATCCCAGACCAGCCTCACACCGATTGCTTCATTATCCCAAACCAGGCGTCACACGGAATATTACATTAACTTAGACCAGTCCTCAAACTGACTCTGTCATTAACCCAGACGAGGCCTCACACCGACAGATTCATTATCCCAGACGAAATTTAAGACTGACTGTTTCATTATCCCAGACTAGGCCTCACACTGACAAATTTATTATCCAAGATAAGGCACCCCACCGATTGTTTCATTAACCCAGACCAGGCCTCACACCGACTGTTTCATTTTCCTAGACCAGGCCTCACACCGACTGTTTCATTTTCCTAGACCAGGCCTCACACCGACTGTTTCATTATCCCAGACCAGGCCTCACACCGACTGTTTCATTATCCCAGACCAGCCCTCACACCGACTGTTTCATTAACCCAGACCAGGCCTCACACCGACTGTTTTATTATCCCTGGCCAGGCCTCACACCGACTGTTTCATTATCCCAGACCAGGCCTCACACCGACTGTTTTATTATCCCAGACCAGGCCTCACACCGACTGTTTTATTATCCCAGACAAGGATTCACACCGACTGTTTCATTATCCCAGACCAGGCCTCACACCGACTGTTTCATTATCCCAGACCAGGCCTCACACCGACTGTTTCATTAACCCAGACCAGGCCCCACACCGACTGATTCGTTATCCCAGAACAGGATTGACACCGACTGTTTCATTATCCCAGACCAGGATTCACAACAACTGTTTCATTATCCCAGAACAGGCCTCAAACCGACTGTTTCGTTATCCCAGACCAGGCCTCACATCGACTGTTTCATTATCTCAGACCAGCCTACACACCGACTGTTTCATTATCCCAGACCAGGCCTCACACCGAGTGTTTCATTAACCCAGACCAGGCCTCACACTGACTGTTTCGTTATCCCAGACCAAGCCTCACACCGACTGTTTCATTATCTCAGACCAGGCCTCACACCGAGTGTTTCATTATCCCTGACCAGGCCTCACACCGAGTGTTTCATTAACCCAGACCGGGCCTCACACCGAATGTTTCATTATCCCAGACCAGGCCTCACACCGAGTGTTTCATTATCCCAGACACAGCCCCCACACTGACTCTTTCATTAACCCAGACCAGGCCTCACACCGACTTTTTCATTTTCCCAGACACAGCCCCCACACTGACTCTTTCATTATCCCAGACCATGCCTCACACCGACTGTTTTATTATCCCAGACCAGGCCTCGCACCGACTGTTTCATTTTCCCAGATCAGGCCTCACACCGACTGTTTCATTATCCCAGGCCAGGCCTCATACCGACTGTTTCGTTATCCCAGAACTGGATTGACAACGACTGTTTCATTATCCCAGACCAGGCCTCACACCGACAGTTTCATTTTCCCAGACCAGGCCTCACACCGACTGTTTCATTTTCCCAGACACAGCCCCCACACTGACCATTTGATTTTCCCAGAGAGTACTCACACCGAATCAATCATTAACCCAAAACAGGCCCCACATCGACTGTTTTATTGTCCTAAACCAGGCCTCACACCGACTTAGTCATTAACACAGACCAGGCCTCAAACTGACTGTTTCATTATCCCAGACCAGGCCTCACACCGACTGTTTCATTATCCCAGACCAGGCCTCACACCGACTGTTTCATTATCCCAGACCAGGCCTCACACCGACTGTTTCATTATCCCAGACCAGGCCCCACACCGACTGTTTTATTATCCCAGACCAGGCCTCACACCGAGTGTTTCATTATCCCAGACCAGCCTCACACCGAGTGTTTTGTTATCCCTGACCAGGCCTCACACAAGTGTTTTATTATCCCAGACCAGGCCTCACACCGATTGTTTCATTATCCCAAACCAGGCGTCACACGGAATATTACATTAACTTAGACCAGTCCTCAAACTGACTCTGTCATTAACCCAGACGAGGCCTCACACCGACAGATTCATTATCCCAGACGAAATTTAACACTGACTGTTTCATTATCCCAGACTAGGCCTCACACCGACAAATTTATTATCCAAGATAAGGCACCCCACCGAATGTTTCATTAACCCAGACCAGGCCTCACACCGACTGTTTCATTTTCCTAGACCAGGCCTCACACCGACTGTTTCATTTTCCTAGACCAGGCCTCACACCGACTGTTTCATTAACCCAGACCAGGCCTCACACCGACTGTTTCATTTTCCTAGACCAGGCCTCACACCGACTGTTTCATTTTCCTAGACCAGGCCTCACACCGACTGTTTCATTAAACCCAGACCAGGATTCAGACCGACTGTTTCATTATCCCAGACCAGGACTCACAACGACTGTTTCATTAACCCGGAGCTGGGCACACACCGACTGTTTCATTATCACAGAACAGCCCTCACACCGACTGTTTCATTATCCCAGACCAGGCCTCACACCGCCTGTTTCATTATCCCAGACCAGGCCCCACACCGACTGTTTCGTTATCCCAGAACAGGATTGACACCGACTGTTTCATTATCCCAGACCAGGATTCACAACTACTGTTTCATTATCCCAGAACAAGCCTCAAACCGACTGTTTCGTTATCCCAGAACAGGCCTCACACCGACTGTTTCATTATCCCATCAATGGATTCACACCAACTGTTTCATTAACCCAGACCAGGCCTCACACCAACTGTTTCATTATCCCAGACCAGGCCTCACACCGACTGTTTCATTATCCCAGACCAGCCCTCACACTGACTGTTTTATTATCCCAATCCAGGCCTCACACCAACTGTTTTATTATCCCAGTCCAGGCCTCACACCGACTGTTTCATTATCCCAGACAAGGATTCACACCGACTGTTTCATTATCCCAGACCAGGCCTCACACCGACTGTTTCATTATCCCAGACCAGCCCTCACACCGACTGTTTTATTATCCCAATCCAGGCCTCACACCAACTGTTTTATTATCCCAGTCCAGGCCTCACACCGACTGTTTCATTATCCCAGACAAGGATTCACACCGACTGTTTCATTATCCCAGACCAGGCCTCACACCGACTGTTTCATTATCCCAGACCAGGCCTCACACCGACTGTTTCGTTATCCCAGACCAGGATTCACACCGACTTTTTCATGATCCCAGACCTGTCCTCACAGCGAGTGTTTCATTATCCCAGACCAGGCCTCACACCGAGTGTTTCATTAACCCTGACCAGGCCTCACACCGACTGTTTCATTTTCCCAGACACAGCCCCCACACTGACCATTTGAATATCCCAGAGAGTACTCACACCGAATTAACCCAAAACAGGCCCCACACCGACTGTTTTATTGTACTAAACCAGGCCTCACACCGACTTGGTCATTAACACAGACCAGTCCTCACATCGACTGCTTCATTATCCCAAACCAGGCCTCACACCGACTGTTTTATTATCCCAGACCAGGCCTCACACCGACTGTATTATTATCCCAGACCAGGCCTCACACCGAGTGTTTCATTATCCCAGACCAGGCCTCACACCGACTGTTTCATTATCCCAGAAGAGGCCTCACACCGACTGTTTCATTATCCCAGACTAGGCCTCACACCACCTGTTTCATTATCCCAGAACAGGCCCCACACCGACTGTTTCGTTATCCCAGAACTGGATTGACAACGACTGTTTCATTATCCCAGACCAGGCTTCACACCGACTGTTTCATTATCCCAGACCAGGCCTCACACAGACTATTTCATTAACCCAGACCAGGCCTCACACCGACTGTTTCATTTTCCCAGACCAGGCCTCACACCGACTGTTTCATTAACCCGGAGCAGGGCACATACCGACTGTTTCATTATCCCAGAACAGGCCTCACACCGACTGTTCATTATCCCAGACCAGGCCTCACACCGCCTGTGTCATTATCCCAGACCAGGCACCACACCAACTGATTCGTTCTCCCAGAACAGGATTGACACCGACTGTTTCATTATCCCAGACAAGGATTCACAACAACTGTTTCATTATCCCAGACCAGGCCTCACACCAACTGTTTCATTATCCCAGACATGGATTCACACCGACTGTTTCATTATCCCAGAACAGGGCTCACACTGACTCTTTCATTATCCCAGATCAGGCCTCACACCGACTGTTTCATTATCCCTGACCAGGCCTCACACCGATTGTTTCATTATCCCAGGCCAGGACTCACACTGACTTTTATATTATCCCAGACAAGGCCTCACACCGATTGTTTCATTATCCCAAACCAGGCGTCACACGGAATATTACATTAACTTAGACCAGGCCTCAAACTGACTCTGTCATTATCCCAGACAAGGCCTCACACCGACAGATTCATTATCCTAGACGAAATTTAACACTGTCTGTTTCATTATCCCAGACCAGGCCTCACACCGACTGTTTCATTGTCCCAGTCCAGTCCTTACACCGACAAATTTATTATCCAAGATAAGGCACCACACCGAATGTTTCATTAACCCAGACTAGGCCTCACACCGACTGTTTCATTTTCCCAGACCAGGCCTCACAGCGACTGTTTCATTTTCCCAGACCAGGCCTCACACCGACTGTTTTTTTATCCCAGACCAGGCCTCACACTGACTGTTTCATTATCCCAGACACTTGCCATAGAGGGAGTGCAGTGAAGGTTCACTGGACTGATTCCTGGGATGGCTGTATTGTCGTACGAGGAGAGATTGGGCTGACTAGGTTTGTATTCACTGCAGTTTAGAAGAATAAGGGGGGATCTCATTGAAACATATAAAATTCTGACAGGGCTGGACAGACTGGATGCAGGGATGATGGTTCCTCTGGCTGGGGGTGTCTAGAACAAGGGGTCACAGTCTCAGGATACAGGGTGGACCATTTAGGACTGAGATGAAGAGAAACTTCTTCACTCAGAGGGTGGTGAACCTGTGGAATTCTCTACCACAGAGGCTGTGGAGGCCAAGTCACTGAATATATTTAAGGAGGAAATAGATTTCTGGACTCTAAAGGCATCAAGGGGTAGGGGAGAGCGCGGGAGTACAGGGTTGAGATAGACGATCAGCCATGATTATACTGAATGGCGGAGCAGGCTCGAGGGGCTGAATGACCTACTCCTGCTCCTAGTTTCTATGTTTCTATGTTTATGTACTTGACTTCAGGCATCTTCAGTTGCAGTTTTTTCTTGTTGAGCTTCAGGTTCCTCTGGCGAGTTCTCTCCAGCGGTCATAGTAAATTCTGGCCTTGGCCAATTGTGGCTCCTTTCATTGTGTCTCCACATCCATAGACCAGCAGATCACCCACCATGGCTTCCACTCCAGGAAGATCAGCCATGGAAATGTCAAACGTCTTGTGGAACCCTCTGTATCTCCCGAGTGGCATCCAGAATATCGTTAGAAAGCTGCTGTTTTCACTTGTCAGTAACCATCCTTCACATCGAGGGTCAGAAAGATCTTTGCCTTGGCAAGTTGCAGCAAAATTCCTCTGATGGTTGCCACGGGGCAGTGAGATAGAACCACAGGAAAGTTACGATGCAGAAAGAGGCCATTCAGCCCATCATGTCTGCGCTGGCCAAAAAGAGAAAAAATAAACTAGCCGCTCATTCTAATCCACTTTCCAGACCCTGGTCTGTAGCCTTCCAGGTTCCAGTGCTTCAGATTAGATCCAGGTACCTTTTAAATGAGTTGAGCATTTCAGCCTCGACCACCAACTTAACAGTGAATTCCAGACACCCACCACTCTCTGGGTGAAAAGGTTTTTCCTCATGTCCCCTCTAATCCTTCTACCAATCGCCTTACATCTATGACCCCTGGTAATTAGCCCCTCAGCTAGGGGAACAGGTCTTACCTGTCTATCCTATCTGGGCCCTTCATAATTCTGTACACATCAATTAGGTCACCCCTCAGCCTCCTCTGTTCTAAGGAAAGCAGGTACGATAGTGGCGTTTAAGAGGCAGCTTGACAAATACATGAATAGGATGGGAATAGAGGGATACGGACCCCGGAAGTGCAAAATGTTTTAGTTGACTGGCAATATGATCGGCGCAGGCTTGGAGGGCCGAAGGGCCTGTTCCTGTGCTGTACTTTTCTTTGTTCTTTGAAAACAACCCCAGCCTGTCCAATCTCTCCTCATAGCTGCAATTCTCAAGCCCTGGCAACATTCATGTAAATCTCCTCTGCACTCTCTCCAGAGCAATTATGTTCTTCCTGTAATGTGGGAACCAGAACTGTACACACAATTCCAGCTGTGGCCTAACCAGCGTTTTATACAGTTCCATCATTATATCCCTGCTTTTGTGTTCAATATCTCATCTAATAAAGGAAAGCATTCCATATGCTTTCTTGACCACCTTGTCCACCTGTCCTGCTACCCTCAGGGACCTGTGAACATGCACTCCAAGGTCTCTCACTTCCTCAACGCCTCTCAATAAAAACCTTCCCATTTATTGAGCATTCCCTTGCTTTGTTTGCCCTCCCCAAATGCATTACCTCACACTTCTCCAGATTGAATTCCATTTGTCACTTCACCCACTCAACCAAACCATTGACATCATTCTGGAGTCGACAGTATCCTCTTCACTATCAACTACACAGCCAGTTTTTGTGTCATCCACAGATTTCCCAATCATGCCTCCCACGCGTAGGGTGGGGTTTTCCACACCAGCCCGGGGGGCCCAATCTTCCGGTCCCACCACAAGGTAACGGACTCCTGGCTGGGACGCTGCCTCTCCCAACGGTGAGGCTGGAAAATCCCGGTCATTGGCTCATAGACTCACAGACATTTACAGCACAGAAGGAGGCCATTCGGCCCATCGTGTCCCCACCGGTCAACAAAGATCTGACTACACTAATCCCATTTTCCAGCACTTGGCCCACAGCCCTGGAGGCTATAGCAACCCAAGTGAATATCTAAATACTTCTTCAATATTAGGAGAGTTTCTGACTCTACCACCCTTTCAGGCAGTGAGTTCCAGACTCTCACCATCCTCTGGGTGAAAAAATTTCTCCTCAACTCCCCTCTTGGCCTTCTACCTCTTCCCTTAAATCTTTGCCCCCTGGTTATTGACCCCTCTAATAATGGAAAAAGTGCCTTCCTATCCACCCTCTCTATGCCCCTCAACCTTATACACCTCTATCAGGTCCCCTCTCAACCTTCACTGCTCCAAGGAAAACAACCCCAGCCTATCCAACCTTTCCTCATAGCTCAGACCCTCCAGCCCAGGCAGCATCCTGGTAAATCTCCTCTGCACCCTCTCCAGTGCAATCACATCCTTCCTATAATGTGGTGACCAGACTGCACACAGTTCTCCAGTTGTGGCCTCACCAGCATTTTATACAGATCCAATATAACCTCCCTCACCTTATATTCTACCCTCATCTAATAAAGGCAAGTATCCCATATGCCTTCTTAACCACCTTATGTAACTACCCTGCTACCTTCAGGGATCTGTGGATATGCACACCAAGGTCCCTCTGATCTTCAGTACTTTCCAGGGTCCTACCATTCATACTGTAATCCCTTGTCTTGTTAGCCCTCCCCAAGTGCATTACCTCACACTTTTCTGGGTTGAATTCCATTTGCCACTGATCTGCCCACCTGACCAGTCCATTGATATCCTCCTGCAGTTTACAGCTATCCTCCTCACTATTTACCATCCTACCAGTTTTCGTGTCATCTGCGAACTTCTTGATCATACCCCCTACATTTAAGTCCATATCATTTATGTACACCACAAACAGCAAGGGCCCCAGCACCGAGCCCTGTGGAACCCCACTGGAAACAGACTTCCAGTCACAGAAACATCCCTCTACCATCACCCTCTGCTTCCTGCCTCTCACCCAATTTTGGATCCAACGTGCCACTTTGCCTTGGACCCCATGGGCTCTTACTTTCTTGACCAGCCTGCCATGAGGGACCTTATCAAAAGCCTTCCTAAAGTCCATGTAGACCACATCAAATGCATTACCCTCATCAACACTCCTGGTTACCTCCTCAAAAAATTCGATCAAATTTGTCAAACACGACCTTCCCATAACAAATCCATGCTGACTATCCCTGTTTAATCCATGTCTCTCCAAGTGCAGATATATTCTGTCCTTCAGAATTCTTTCTAGTAACTTCCCCACCACTGAGGTTAGACTGACTGGCCTGTAATTTCCTGGTCTGCCCCTTCCTCCCTTTTTTAATAATGGGACAACGTTAGCAGCCCTCCAGTCCTCTGGCACCTCACCGGTGACCAGAGAGGATTTGAAAATTACAGCCAGGGCCCCTGGTATCTCTTCCCTTGTCTCCCTCAACAGCCTGGGATACATCTCACCTGGGCCTGAGGATTTATCCACTTTTAAGGCTGCTAAACCTGCTAGTACCTCCTCTCTCTCTATGTTAATTTCCTCTAATATTTCACAGTCCTCCACCCTGATGTCTATACCTACGTCATCCTTTTTCATTGTGAAGACCGACGCAAAGTATTCATTGGGGATTGTACCCACATCTTCCGGGTCCACACACACATTACCTCCATGGTCCCAAATTGGCCCTACTCTTTCCCTAGTTATTCTCTTTGTCTTTATACATTTAAAAAAACCCTTTGGATTTTCCTTTATTCTATCCACCAATACTTTCTCATGCACTCTCTTACCTTTCCTAATTTCTTTTTTAAGGTCCCCACTGCACTTTTTATACTCCTCTAGGGACTCTGCTTTATTGAGCCCTCGGTATCTGCCATAAGCTTCTCTTTTTATCTTAATCAATGCAGCAAGCCAGTTCCAGTGAAGCCCAACGCAAACTGGAGGAACAGCACCTCATCTTCCGACTAGGCACTTTACAGCCTTCCGGGCTGAATATTGAATTCAACAACTTTAGATCTTAAACTCCCTCCCTCCATCCCCACCCCGTTTCTTCCCCCTCCCTTTTGTTTTTTCCAATAATTTATATAGATTTTTCTTTTCCCACCTATTTCCATTATTTTTAAATCTATACCTGTAATGCCCTGTCAGTCTTTCCACCCCACCCCCACTAGAGCTGTACCTTGAGTGTCCTGCCATCCATTCTTAATTAGCACATTCATTTAGATAATATCACCATCTTCAACACCTCTTTTATCCTTTGTCTGTGACATCTTTTGATTATCTGCTCCTATCACTGCTTGCTTGTCCCTACAACCACCCCACCCTCAACTTCTCTCCCCACCCCCCACCTTAAACCAGCTTATATTTCACCCCTCTCCTAATATTACTCAGTTCTGTTGAAGGGTCATGAGGACTCGAAACGTCAACTCTTTTCTTCTCCGCCGATGCTGCCAGACCTGCTGAGTTTTTCCAGGTAATTCTGTTTGTGTTTTGGATTTCCAGCATCCGCAGTAGTTTTTTGTTTTTATCTCCTTTATGCCACACTCGGTCTAATGCGGCCTTGATGTCAAAGACATTCTTGCCGTTGATTGGGTTGCCAGACTAATTTTCCCTCTCGGAATGAGTATTATGCCATCATATAGACTCAACCTTACTTTCGAGGGCTTCATTTTCGGATCACCGTTTGAGCCACTTCACACAGGTCCATAAAGGTTGTGATGTTGCACCAAGATGATACACCAGTGTCTATCTGACATTTTATGTTCACTTGATGCTCTCCCTCTGCAGTCGTCATTGTAACAGTCGCAAACCATTTCTCATCTATAGACTTGACGGAACCAGCCTGTAGTACGGTGTATAGAGCTTTATCAGAATCTTCCACTGATATCTCTCCAGTAGCCATCTGTATTGGTTTGTTTTCCTTCTTTCTAGCCAAACACTTGTGTGTGAAATGATTCTGCTTCTTGTAGTTAAAACACTGCTTTCCCCACACTGGACAATCCTTCTTTTCCTTTGTATGATGTCCTCCACAGTATTTGCATCCTATCCTTTGTCCGGAATGTTCTGCTCTTTCAGCCGGGAATGTCTCTCAGTGTAATGTATCTCCTGGTCCGTTCTGCTATACACGTACTCAAGCTAACATCTTACAACCTCTGCGTTTCTACATGTCTTTCACTTTCTTGAGCAGCAGTTTCTCATCTTTCAGTAGATTTTCTCTTACTGAGAAGCCTCATAAATCCAAGACTAATCTATCTTTAATCAGACCATCTTTTAGCTGTGTTAATTCACCTGATTCTGCAAACTGTGTTACTGCAGTTATATACTGACCTATGGGTTCCATTTCACCTTGAGCTTTGGTGTGAATACATAGCGTTTCATACTTAGCATTCAGCTGGGGTTCAAAGTGTTTGTTCAAGACTTTCAAATTCTCTGCCATCTATTTTCTTTATTCATCAGTTAGATTTAGGGTGGAATGGAGCTTATAACAGTCCTACCCAGCAGTGTTAGAAGTGTGGCTATTCATATCCATTCTGGCTGGTTAATTAAATCTGTTGCCAGATCATAATTTTGCCATTGCAAGTGGGAAAACTGCCAGTTTATCCAAATATTGCCAATCAATTCAACAGGAGCTGGGGGTGAGAGTTTACAGCGGCCATGTTACTCACACAGCGTTTGGTTTGTTTGCTTTTCCATGTCCTTTTTCAGCAGCTTTTTAGCAGAATTGAACATTTGTGTGTGCCTGTGTTCTCAGTATCTTCTCTGTAGCATTTTCAGGAATTCAAATCACTATTTTAGCTCCACTTCCGGACACCATGTTTCATGTTTCAAGGCAACAGAGCTTCTCAGTGTCTTCTTAGCCAGAGGTCTTTATTAAACTGATTGCAAGAAGCCTGTTTACAGAGACTACCTTATGGCAGAGGTCACCTGAATACGCCAAGCAAGATGGGACATCTTGATAATGTTGCATTTCAAAACTCAAACAACTTAAATATCCCATCCACTCTCCCCCTCACTCCCCGCACCCTTTAATATCCCACCCAGTCTAATCCCACTCTCCCCCTCACTCCCCACACCCTTTAATACCCATCCAGTCTAATCCCACTCTCCCCCTCACTCCCCCAACCCTTTAATACCCACCCAGTCTAATCCCACTCTCCCCCTCACTCCCCACACCCTTTAATATCCCACCCAGTCTAATCCCACTCTCCCCGCACACGTTAATAACCCACCCAGTCTAATCCCACTCTCCCCCTCACTCCCCGCACCCTTTAATACCCCACCCAGACTAATCCCACTCTCCCCCTCACTCCCCGCACCCTTTAATATCCCACCCAGTCTAATCCCACTCTCCCCCTCACTCCCTACACCCTTTAATATCCCACCCAGTCTAATCCCACTCTCCCCCTGACTCCCCACACCCTTTAATATACCACCCAGTCTAATCCCACTCTCCTCCTCACTCCCCGCACCCTTTAATATCCCACCCAGTCTAATCCCACTCTCCCCCTCACTCCCGACACCCTTTAATATACCACCCAGTCTAATCCCACTCTCCCCCTCACTCCCCACACCCTTTAATATCTCACCCAGTCTAATCCCACTCTCCCCCTCACTCCCCGCACCCTTTAATAACCCACCCAGTCTAATCCCACTCTCCCCCTCACTCCCCGCACCCTTTAATACCCCACCCAGACTAATCCCACTCTCCCCCTCACTCCCCGCACCCTTTAATATCCCACCCAGTCTAATCCCACTCTCCCCCTCACTCCCTACACCCTTTAATATCCCACCCAGTCTAATCCCACTCTCCCCCTGACTCCCCACACCCTTTAATACCCCACCCAGACTAATCCCACTCTCCCCCTCACTCCCCGCACCCTTTAATATCCCACCCAGTCTAATCCCACTCTCCCCCTCACTCCCTACACCCTTTAATATCCCACCCAGTCTAATCCCACTCTCCCCCTGACTCCCCACACCCTTTAATATACCACCCAGTCTAATCCCACTCTCCTCCTCACTCCCCGCACCCTTTAATATCCCACCGAGTCTAATCCCACTCTCCCCCTCACTCCCGACACCCTTTAATATACCACCCAGTCCAATCCCACTCTCCCCCTCACTCCCCGCACCCTTTAATATCCCACCCAGCCTAATCCCACTATCCCCCTCACTCCCCACACCCTTTAATATCCCACCCAGTCTAATCCCACTCTCCCCCTCACTCCCCACACCCTTTAATATCCCACCCAGTCCAATCCCACTCTCCCCCTCACTCCCCACACCCTTTAATATCCCACCCAGTCTAATCCCACTCTCCCCTCACTCCCCGCACCCTATAATATCCCACCCAGTCTAATCCCACTCTCTCCCTCACTCCCCGCACCCTTTAATATCCCACCCAGTCTAATCCCACTCTCCCCCTCACTCCCCGCACCCTTTAATATCCCACCCAGTCTAATCCCACTCTCCCCTTCACTCCCTACACCCTTTAATATCCCACCCAGTCTAATCCCACTCTCCCCTTCACTCCCCACACCCTTTGATCACCCTCACGTTCTACAAACCTTTTCCCAATATCAGGTTGTAATTTAGAATCCCCCAGTCGAATCTCCTCTTTTAAAGGTTGTTTTTCTAACATCCCTTTATGTTCTTTTTCTGAGTTGTGTCTCTTATGTTCCTGTCTGACTGAGCAGTGGAATTAAGGCCCCGCTCATTCTCTTATCAACACCCTCCTGGATATAAACACATAATCTTCACGCATCCACAGAAAAAGCAGCAACATCAGACCCTCTTTCCAACTGGGAATCTGGGCAGTATTAATGAGGTGATGGGGGCTGTGTCTGCTGGCGGAGAGTTGATGAGAGACCCACATCGCCCTCCTTTCAGGAAGGTCCACCAGGCATTCGACTAGAATATTGTGCATCTCATTGTGTTAACACAGAATATTCGGAATCTGCTGAGCTCGGGGAAGCATTAACTTTAATTGAACATCTCTTACTGTGGGCTTCATCTTAGCATAGCAGGAAACAGAGCCAGATCATGAGACATTGCATCACTTCCTGTGATGTTGCTTACTGCCCCATTAGCATATCACAGTTAGAATTAACCCCTAATGCTACATCTCTCCCACGTGTCTGACTTTCATTTTTTATAGGGACAGTTGCTGTGTTGCTTTCACTAGTCCACCCGAATGGCTGTCTCTCTCTCTCTCTCTCTCCCTTGGAGGAGGTTGGGGGTTTGGGCCCTGCCAGTGATCTCTCAGGCTCCCCTGGACAGGAGGAGGATTTGTGGATGATTCAGGTTCATCAGTCTGGTACCATTGGGGCTGATGGATGGATGAATGCTGCGTCGCTGGCTGCTTCCATGGGTTAGGAAGTAGTTTGTGTGTGACAATCAGCACACGTCTGTTCTGACTCAATGTGTTGTGCTCTGTTTGGATGAGGTAGGACCATGGATATGGTGTCTGTTCAATCACTTGTCCAGAGTGAGTTTGGTCTCTGATCCAAACTGGATGTGTTGTTGGAGATCTGACAGGCTGTGTGCCTTGTGATGGTTGTCATAGTTCAACATCTGCCTGGAATGATATTTGTCATTTTTCTCTCTCACTTTGTCCCAGTCACTAGCCTGTACTTGCAGCGACAGTGAGTATGGGGGTTAGGGGGCTGGGTTCTCAGTCTTCTTTCCGTTGGGAGTTCACAGGGTGATAAACCATCCTGAGGTGGAGTTGAACAATAGCTCAGAAGGTGTAAATTGGATGTCATTGTTTTTCTTCAGTAATGTTTTCACTCTACGCACTCCTATTTCAGCTTCACCTTTAGCCTGAGGGTATCTTGGTGAGCTGCTGGGGTTGACAAATCCAAACGATGGTGTGAACTCTCTAAAGTATTCATTGGTCAACTGCGGTCCATTGTCTGAGATTACAAAATCAGGGATTCCACATGTTACAAATGCAGTTGTTGGCTTCTGTCCATCTGGAGCAGGAGGTTACAACAATCAACATCTTACCTCTGTGTTCAAGGAGATCCATCCCGAGACATCCCATGGTCTTGGTGGAAGGGAGGGGACGATGAAGAGCACAAGTAATACGGATTTTTATCATCTCTCCCAGTGACTGTGAGAGACCCGGCCACCAAACAGAATATCCTGCTCTGGCTCCACATGATGCCCAGTGTCCTTGGTATGATCATTCAGTATGTCGAGTCTCAGAACTCTCGGAATGACTACTTGTGTGACATGTACTCTGGCCAGCCTTTGGCACAGTAATCTCTGACCTCAGCACCTTCTTTATCAAATCCTGTGTGTCTCTGATTTCATTCAGTCGCTGAGTTGTTGCTGGTTGAGTTGTGGTAGTTGTAGATGTGAAGGTTTCTGCTTCTTCCATAAGGGCTACATCACCTGGTTCAGGTCTTGCCACTGGGATACAGGATAAAGCATCTGCTGTATGCTGCTGATGTCCAGAGGATACTCTATCTTTGCATCAAACCTCCTCATCATCAAATAAAAGCAAAATACTGCGGATGCTGGAAATCTGAAACAAAAACGAAAAGGAGAAAGACTCTGAATTAGAGTCACACGGACTGGAAACGTTAACTCTGTTTCTCTCTCCACAGGCGCTGCTAGACCTGCTGAGTGTTTCCAGCCTTTTCTGTTTTTGTCTCATCATCATCAGTGTTAATTGTTGTACTCATGGAGGCATTTTTGTAACTCTTTAGAATTTAAGGGTTTGCGTTCTGTCTCTATCTTGAAGTGGAACCCAGAGCATAATCTGGAAATGTTTCACAGGCCTGTGTAGCAGCTAATGCTTCTTCCTCTATCACTGTAAATCTGTTCAGTCTCTGTCAGTGAACAGGACGCGTAGTAAACTAGTCTACACTTTCCATCCTCCTGTATCTGACAGAGTACAACTCGCTATCCTGTAGAAGATGCATCTGCAGCAATGATAGAGAGTAGCTGTGGGTCACAGTGAGTTCAAACCTCAGGTGATAGCAGCAACTCTTTGATTTTCCCAAAACACCTTTGTTGTGCTTGCTCCCAGCACCAGGTATTGTCCTGTTGGAGCAGCTGGTGTAGAGGCTGACTGGGGACAACGAGACTGGGCAGGAACTTTCCGATTTGGTTTACTGTAGGCTGGAGCTCAGTCACATTCCGGGGAACTGGGAACTCCTCAATTTCTCCTGTCTTCTGTGGATCAACACTGACACTGAATGGATCCACAATATTCCCAAGGAACTTGACAATCGAGAATTCCATTTGTTGTTGAGTGTCAGTCCTGATGTTGTAGCACAGCTCACACTCTCATGTCATGTTCTGTCTAAGTGGATCCATGGATTAGGACATCATGCATGTGACATACGACTCTACCTGGTCCCTCTGGGATACTTGACTTTGTCCTCTGGAAGATTTCTGATGCTGATGTGATACTGAAGGGTAATCTGTTGAAACAAAACTTCCCATACGGAGTAATGAAGGGTGTGAGCATCCTAGACTCTTCATCAAGGGGTAGTTGCCAAAACCCCCTATTTGTATCTAGTTTTGTGAAGATTGAACTGTTTCCCAATTTAGCTCAGCTGTCATCCACAGATGATGTAGGTTGAACTTCACCTTCAACTGCTTTGTTCACCTGGGTAAGATCTACACCAAGATAAAAACAAAAAGCTAAAAGCTACTGCGGATGCTGGAAATCCAAAACAAAAACAGAATTACCTGGAAAAACTCAGCAAGTCTGGCAGCATCGGCGGAGAAGAAATCAGTTAACGTTTCGAGCCTTCATGGCCCTTCGGCAGAACTGAAGCATAGTTAGAAGAAAGGAGAAATATAAACTGGTTTAAGGTGGGGGGGGTGGCGGGGGGTGGGGGGAGAGAGAGACATTGAGGGTGTGGTGACTGTGGAGATGAGCAGATAATCAAAAGATGTCACAGACAAAAGGGTCAAAGAGGTGTTTTGTCTGAGAAAAGTGCTAATTAAGAATGGAAGACAGGATATTCAAAGTACAGCTCTAGTGGGGGTGGGGTGGAAAGGCTAACAAGGTTTTAGTTTTAGATTTAAAAATAATGGAAATAGGTGGGGAAAGAAGAATCTATATAAATTATTGAAAAAAAAAATAAAGCGGGGGGTGGAAGAAAGGGGGTGGGGATGGGGGGAGGGGGAGTTTAAGATCTAAAGTTGTTGAATTCAATATTCAGCCCGGAAGGCTGTAAAGTGCCTAGTCGGAAGATGAGGTGCTGTTCCTCCAGTTTGCGTTGGGCTTCACTGGAACAATGCAGCAAGCCAAGGACAGACATGTGGGCAAGAGAACAGGGTGGAGTGTTAAAATGGCAAGCGACGGGGAGGTTTGGGTCTTTCTTGCGGACAGACCGCAGGTGTTCCGCAAAACGGTCGCCCAGTTTGCGTTTGGTCTCTCCAATGTAGAGGAGACCGCATTGGGAGCAACGAATGCAGTAGACTAAGTTAGGGGAAATGCAAGTGAAATGCTGCTTCACTTGAAAGGAGTGTTTGGGCCCTTGGACGGTGAGGAGAGAGGAAGTGAAGGGGCAGGTGTTGCATCTTCTGCGTGGGCATGGGGAGGTGCCATAAGTGGGGGTTGAGGAGTAGGGGGTGATGGAGGAGTGGACCAGGGTGTCCCGGAGGGAACGATCCCTATGGAATGCCGTCAGGGGGGGTGAAGGGAAGATGTGTTTGGTGGTGGCATCATGCTGGAGTTGGCGGAAATGGCAGAGGATGATCCTTTGAATGCGGAGGCTGGATCTACACCAATTCTGGTTGATCCATTTGGCTTGGACATTGGAACCACCCCGAGCACCAGCCGCTTGGTTTGGTCAAAGGTGAAATTACCCCTTGCTTCAACATAGAGTCAATTTCCTTCTTTACCTTTGCTAAGAGTGGATGAGGAACTTTTCTGGCTGTAAACAGACACACTGGTTTTGTTTCTGGACACAGTGATGTGGTTTGCTGTCTGCAGCTTTCACAGTCCTGTCAGCTGCTTTGGGTATTCAGCTCTGCAGTTTTTAACCTGGTCCTCTCAGCTTTCCAATTCCTCTACTCTGAAAATTCAATGTAAGTCAAGACAGAATTTCCAGAGCTGCTCTCTATCATTGTTGTAGACGCACCTTCTACAGGTTAGCCAGCTGTACTCTGTCAGGTACAGGCGGACGGAAGGTGTAGGCCAGTTTACCATGCATCCCGTTCACTGACAGAGTGAACGGCGTTGGGCCAGGGTGATAGTTCAGTTCTCAGTCGATATTGGTGAGTTACATTCAGTTGCCCTATTGCCCTGAGTTGTATAACTCCCGGCCTGTGGAGTATTTTGCACAATGGCTGAAGGGAACTTTTCTCCAACTACGGTTCAGCATCAGAAAGAACCAAAACTGCTGCACTGTGTCGAACTGAAAGCGTTTCTTGTTTCCCTGTGCCAGGGTATCAGCAATCCAGTAGCTTCTGCTCGGTTCCTGAGTCACTCCAAGAGAGGGCTCATCAATGTCATTGATCTCTTCAACTTCATGGATCTTGCTGCTGTTATGATGCAGCTGATGTTAATGCTGAGCAAGTCAGATCTAGATTGAAATCCATCTCGGCTGATTGTAATTTTTTTCTGTATTGTAGAAACGAGGGGGGAAAGTTACTGAACACAAAAGTACAGGACTCCAGTGATAACTTTTAAAATTTGAAGAATTAAAATGTTTATTAAGAGAAAGGGGAAAATAAACTTTAACACACACAAGATAAAGGATACAGAGTTAGAAAAATATCTTATAAAATATCCCCCAAAATGCTTTATCAAAGGTACACAATAAATCTTTTTGGCAACAGCACTTATAGATTATTAACTATAAAATCCTGGAAATATTATCCCAACTGAGAAATTGCTTTCACTTTAAACAGAAGTACAATCCATGACTTCCCAGAACAAATCTCTGCTGATGTCGGCTTTCCAAAGGGAAATTCAAACTGTTTCTCTGGACAAATCTTCTCCTGGCTCAAAACAGAGTTGTTTTCTTCAATTAAAAACTTCCCCAGCTTTTCAGCACACTCCACACACACACGGGAGGAGGCTTTCAGTGAGACTTCCCTCCAACAGCAACTCCCAACAGCTGAAACCCTGTTTCCATAAATACCTTTTCACCCCTTTCACCTCAGTACCCCATCATCTTCAAATATCCCTTTGAAAACACAGTTTTCCAGATATCAAAAGCATCCATGTTCCTATTTTACCTCTACTTCAGGCCAATAACATTTAAAACACCAGCCCCTGTTCACTCAGGAATCTCCTGTAAAATGTAAATGTTCTTTAACACCTCCGAGACTCCTTTGAAATGCAACAGCTACAAATCAATTTCAAAACTCATCCCCAAAAGCTAATTTCAGATCCACTTCTTTTCATTCATTCACAGGGTGTGGGCTCCGCTGGCTAGGCCAGCATTTATTGTCCATCCCTAGTTGCCCTTGAGAAGGTGGTGGTGAGCTGCCTTCTTGAGCCACTGCAGTCCATGTGGTGTAGGTACACCCACAGTGCTGTTAGGGAGGGAGTTCCAGGATTTTGACCCAGCGACAGTGAAGGAACGGTGATATATTTCCAAGTTAGGATGGTGAGTGACTTGGAGGGGAACTTCCAGGTGGTGGTGTTCCCATCTATCTGCTGCCCTTGTCCTTCTAGATGGTAGTGGTCATGGGTTTGGAAGGTGCTGTCTAAGGAGCCTTGGTGAATTCCTGCAGTGCATCTTGTAGATGGTACACACACTGCTGCTACTGTGCGTCGGTGGTGGAGGGAGTGAATGTTTGTGGATGTGGTGCCAATCAAGCGGGCTGCTTTGTCCTGGATGGTGTCGAGCTTCTTGAGTGTTGTGGGAGCTGCACTCATCCAGGCAAGTGGGGAGTATTCCATCACACTCCTAACTTGTGCCTTGTAGATGGTGGACAGGCTTTGGGGAGTCAGGAAGTGAGTTACTCACCACAGGATTCCCAGCCTCTGACCTGCTCTTGTAGTCACAGAATTTATATGGCTAGTCCAGTTCAGTTTCTGGTCAATGGTAACCCCCAGGATGTTGAGAGTAGGGGATTCAGTGATGTAATGCCATTGAATGTCAAGGAGCGATGGTTAGATTCTCTCTTGTTGGAGATGGTCATTGCCTGGCACTTGTGTGGTGTGAATGTTACTTGTCAGCCCAAGCCTGGGTATTGTCCAGGTCTTGTTGCATTTGGACATGGACTGCTTCAGTATCTGAGGAATTGCAAATGGTGCTGAACATTGTGCAATCATCAGCGAACATCCCCACTTCTGACCTTATGATGGAAGGAAAGTCATTGATGAAGCAGCTGAAGATGGTTGGGCCGAGGACACTACCCTGAAGAACTCCTGCAGTGATGTCCTGGAGCTGAGATGACTGACCTCCAACAACCACAACCATCTTCCTTTGTGCTCGGTATGACTCCAACCAGTGGAGAGTTTTCCCCCTGATTCCCATTGACTCCAGTTTTGCTAGGGATCCTTGATGCCACACTCAGTCAATGGCAGTCACTCTCACCTCACCTCTGATTCCATGTAAGTTAACACCTGTCATAAGGCCTCATTACAAAACACAAGAGGATAATAACCTTAGTCTTTCATCCCATAGATTCTACAGACACTCTGACTTCAACTTTAATTACTTCATCATACATGGCTTTCTCTTCATTGACCTCTTGCCTGACTCAGGTACTGACTGCACAGTCACCCATCGTGTACTGACCTGCTCACCATCAGGACTGATGCAGTGCAGTACCTGGGACATACTTCACACCAATTCAGCCGCATTTCTGCCTGGTTGAAACCTGTGACCTGCGTGTAGCTTTCTGGAAATGGCAGAGCCTTTTCCAAGCATGTTCTTTCACTCGCTGCCACCATATAATATTCTTGGTCTTGTGCTAACACTGAATATTTACAGAGTTACTTGATATAAGGAAAACATTAAGCTAATGACGAAACAACTTACTGTGCTTTCCTTGCCATGGGGACTATAAGAGAGAGCAAGATCATGAGACATTGCATCACTCCCTATGATAAAATATACTGTGTCTCATTAGCATATCACACAGTTAAAATTAACCCCTTATGTTACATTAACAAGCCAGCAGCTGTGAGCCTTCACTGAAAACCAGGACACTGGGGGTGGAAAACCCAACCCGCGAGCTGCCGGCCAATCGGCAGTGCCACTGGGCTGGGCTGGGGTGGTGCCAGTGCCAGTGGGCTGGGGTGGTGGGAGTGCCAGTGGGCTGGGGTGGTGCCAGTGCCAGTGGGCTGGGGTGGTGCCAGTGCCAGTGGGCTGGGGTGGTGGCAGTGCCAGTGGGCTGGGGTGGTGGGAGTGCCAGTGGGCTGGGGTGGTGCCAGTGCCAGTGGGCTGGGGTGGTGGCAGTGCCAGTGGAAGCTGCTGGTAATGCACCCACCCTGTTCCCCACACTCACTGAGTGAGACAGGCCACAGGTGAGTGAGGCCAGGAGGGGGTTTGTGGAGTGGGGGTTGTGGGGGAGGGGTGGTAGTGCGATTGTCAGGAGGGCAGGGGGTGGCTCACAGCATGTCCTCCCCACTCCCCTCCCCTCCCCACCCCTCCCCACCCCTCCCCAGTGCCTTTGAACAAGGGACCCTCCATGGAGACCAGCCTGACAGGGAAATGCTTGTCCTGTTGCCTGCAGCTGGGCCGAAGCCAGTGGCAGTTGGATGATGTCCTTAAGTGGTCAGTCCCGGCCTTGGGCTTAAGCAGGTAGTGGGGTCAAAGTGACAGCGTCCCCACTCGTCACCCTCACGCCCAATTAAATGCCCCACCACCAAACCCACCACAGGGAGGGCATTACATTCCAGCCCTTGTTACTGATGAGGGAAATAGTCCTGTATGTTTCCCATGGCTTCGTATTCCTCACACAGCTGAAGCTTGAAGAAGGTTCTGTTTGAGCTCAGTTTGGCTTCCTGGCTTTCCTACTGTGTCCTCTCAATCCAAACTCAACCCTCCAACTCCTGCTTCCCACCCCTTGCCTTCCTTTAAAACCTCACCATTCCCGATCTGTGCATCTGCTCCTGGACTCACTGTTTAGTTCCTTTCTCAAAATGCATCTTGTCTCTTTTCTCTGCAGCAAACTCCAACCTCCAACTTTCTGCCCAAATTATCCTGTTCACACAGCCTCCTGTCTGCCCCCCAGTGAGATTCTCTGTCTCATTTACGTTTAGTTAAAGATATGAAACACTTGCTCTCAGTTGGGTCAGTCAAACAGTAATTCAATCTGAGGAGCTAACTCAAAGAATCAGCGCCTGGATTCCATCGGGTCATTGGAACTTTGGGGAAAACCTTGTTTCAGTCGCACCTGGAGTTTGTGGCTCCATTGGATGGTCACAGAATGGTTCCACTTCACTTAATCAATCACTCAATCAGTGCTTTCAAAGATCACTCATTCACTCAGGAATCAGTCACTGAATTCATCCAAGTGAAAACATTTAACAAAATCAACAATATACTCGGTTACAAAATGCAGCAAATGCTTTCATTCTGTGTCAGACAACAGACAGTAGCAATTGTGGATCTCTGTATCCCTGTAAATGTCACCAAGTGTGTGTCTGTGTCACTGTGTATATGCCCTTGTGTGTATGTATGTCTGTTCTGTGTGTCTGTTCTGTGTGTGTGTGTGTGTTCTGTGTGTGTGTATGTCTGTTCTGTGTGTGTGTGTGTATGTATGTCTGTTCTGTGTGTCTGTTCTGTGTGTGTCTGTGTGTCTTCTGTGTGTGTGCGTATGTCTGTTCTGTGTGTGTGTATGTCTGTTCTGTTCTGTGTGTGTGTGTGTCTGTTCTGTCTGTGTCTATTTTGTCTGTGTCTGTTCTGTGTGTGTATGTCTGTTCTGTGTGTGTATGTCTGTTCTGTGAATGTGTGTATGTCTTTTCACTGTGTGTGTGTGTGTCTGTTCTGTGTGTGTGTGTCTGTTCTGTGTGTGTGTGTGTCTGTTCTGTGTGTGTGTGTCTGTTCTATGTGTGTATGTCTGTTCTGTGTGTATGTATGTCTGTTCTGTTCTGTGTGTGTGTGTGTGTCTGTTCTGTCTGTGTCTATTTTGTCTGTGTCTGTTCTGTGTGTGTATGTCTGTTCTGTGTGTGTATGTCTGTTCTGTGTGTGTGTGTGTATGTCTTTTCACTGTGTGTGTGTGTGTCTGTTCTGTGTGTGTGTGTCTGTTCTGTGTGTGTGTCTGTTCTGTGTGTGTGTTTGTGTCTGTTCTGTGTGTGTGTGTATGTCTGTTCTGTGTGTGTGTGTGTCTGTTCTGTGTGTGTGTGTGTCTGTTCTGTGTGTGTGTGTGTCTGTTCTGTGTGTGTGTGTGTCTGTTCTGTGTGTGTGTGTGTCTGTTCTGTGTGTGTGTGTCTGTTCTGTGTGTGTGTCTGTTCTGTGTGTGTGTTTGTGTCTGTTCTGTGTGTGTGTGTATGTCTGTTCTGTGTGTGTGTGTGTGTGTCTGTTCTGTGTGTGTGTGTGTGTCTGTTCTGTGTGTGTGTCTGTTCTGTGTGTGTGTGTGTGTCTGTTCTGTGTGTGTGTGTGTGTATGTCTGTTCTGTGTGTGTGTGTGTGTGTGTGTGTGTCTGTTCTGTGTGTGTGTGTGTGTCTGTTCTGTGTGTGTGTGTGTCTGTTCTGTGTGTGTGTCTGTTCTGTGTGTGTGTGTGTGTCTGTTCTGTGTGTGTGTGTGTCTGTTCTGTGTGTGTGTGTGTGTGTCTGTTCTGTGTGTGTGTGTGTGTGTGTGTGTGTGTGTCTGTTCTGTGTGTGTGTGTGTGTCTGTTCTGTGTGTGTGTGTGTGTGTGTGTGTCTGTTCTGTGTGTGTGTGTGTATGTCTGTTCTGTGTGTCTGTGTGTGTGTCTGTTCTGTGTGTGTGTGTGTCTGTTCTGTGTGTGTGTGTGTGTCTGTTCTGTGTGTGTGTGTGTGTCTGTTCTGTGTGTGTGTCTATTCTGTGTGTGTGTGTGTGTCTGTTCTGTGTGTGTGTGTGTGTGTGTCTGTCTGTTCTGTTCTGTGTGTGTGTGTGTATGTGTCTGTTCTGTGTGTGTGTGTGTGTGTGTGTGTGTCCTGTGTGTGTGTGTATGTGTGTCTGTTCTGTGTGTGTGTGTGTGTATGTCTGTGTGGTTTTATTTTATTCATTCACGGGATGTGGGCTTCACTGGCTGGGCCAGCATTTATTGCCCATCCCTAGTTGCCCTTGAGAAGGTGGTGGGGGTGAGCTGCCTTCTTGAACCGCTGCAGTCCCTGTGGTGTAGGTACATCCACAGTGCTGTTAGGGAGGGAGTTGCAGGATTTTGACCCGGTGACAGTGAAGGAACGGCGATATATTTCCAAGTCGGGATGGTGAGTGGACTGGAGGGGAACTTCCAGGGAATAAAGACTGAAATGTAAAGCAGCTGGAAGGAGACAGTTAACGTTCTGGAACTTTCTACTTCATGGCTCAACAAACTTGAAACTATAAATCACGCTGTTCCCATCAGGTGTGAGGAAAATCCAATGGGGCTGAGATCTGGAATCTGTAAGGGAGCTGCTGGAGGGATCTGGCACAGTCTCTCCCTCAGTCTCCTGTAAGCGCTGCATGGTTAAGGATAATGAATTGTAGGTCACACAATTAGGCAGAAAATCAGCTGTGGTCATGTTTAGTCACTGGAAAAATAGAGTTTATCCCAAGCCAGGCACTTTGTAAAGGTTCACCTTGCCCTGTATCCCAGCCCATCCATCACATCCCTGCATCATCTGAATTCTCCCAAATTCCTCGACTTCCTTCACCAAACACGTTGGCTTGGATTTTTCCCTTGTTGGTTGGGTTCGGGGGGTGGGGGCGGGAGCGATTGGGAAGTCGACTGTCGCCTGCGATCAGGGCCAGACCACAATTTCACACTGGCGGCCAATTAACACCCGGCCAGCGGGAAATACTCATGGCAGCGCTCGGCACTGTCTGTGCCGGGTTGGGGAGGGAGAGGAGGGTGAGTGTGTGCAGGAAAAACTCCCTGAAGCACAGAGACACAGAGACACACAGAGAGACACAGAGACACACAGAGAGACACAGAGACACACAGACACACAGTGACACAGAGTAACACAGAGAGACACAGAGAGACACAGAGACACACAGAGAGACACAGAGACACACAGAGAGACACAGAGAGATGCACAGAGAGACACAGAGACACACAGAGAGACACAGAGAGAGACACAGAGACACAGAGAGAGACACAGAGACACACAGAGAGACACAGAGACACACAGAGAGACACAGAGTAACACAGAGACACATGGAGACACACATGGAGACACAGAGAGACACAGAGACACACAGAGAGACACACAGAGACACACAGAGAGACACAGAGACACACAGAGACACACAGAGAGACACAGAGAGACACAGAGACACACAGAGAGACACACAGAGAGACACACAGAGAGACACAGAGAGACACAGAGACACACAGAGACACACAGAGAGACACAGAGAGACACAGAGACACAGAGAGACACACAGAGAGGCACACAGAGAGACACAGAGAGACACAGAGACACACAGAGAGACACACAGAGACACACAGAGAGACACAGAGACACACAGAGACACACAGAGAGACACAGAGAGACACAGAGAGACACAGAGACACACAGAGAGACACACAGAGAGACACACAGAGAGACACAGAGACACACAGAGAGACACAGAGACACAGAGAGACACACAGAGAGACACAGAGACACACAGAGAGACACAGAGACACACAGAGAGACACAGAGTAACACAGAGACACATGGAGACACACATGGAGACACAGAGAGACACAGAGACACACAGAGAGACACACAGAGACACACAGAGAGACACAGAGACACACAGAGACACACAGAGAGACACAGAGAGACACAGAGAGACACAGAGACACACAGAGAGACACACAGAGAGACACACAGAGAGACACAGAGAGACACAGAGAGACACAGAGACACACAGAGAGACACAGAGAGACACAGAGACACAGAGAGACACACAGAGAGGCACACAGAGAGACACAGAGAGACACAGAGACACACAGAGAGACACACAGAGACACACAGAGAGACACAGAGACACACAGAGACACACAGAGAGACACAGAGAGACACAGAGAGACACAGAGAGACACACAGAGAGACACACAGAGAGACACAGAGACACACAGAGAGACACAGAGACACAGAGAGACACACAGAGAGACACACAGAGACACACAGAGAGACACAGAGAGACACAGAGAGACACAGAGACACACAGAGAGACACTGAGAGACACAGAGAGACACAGAGACACACAGAGAGACACAGAGAGACACAGAGACACACAGAGAGACACAGAGACACACAGAGACACACAGAGATACACAGAGACACACAGAGACACACAGAGACACACAGACACACAGTGACACACAGAGAGACACAGAGACACACAGAGACACACAGACACACAGAGAGACACAGAGACGTACAGAGAGACACAGAGACACACAGAGACACACAGAGAGACACAGAGACACACAGAGAGACACAGAGAGACACAGAGACACACAGAGAGACACAGAGAGACACACAGAGACACACAGAGACACACAGAGACACAGAGACACACAGTGACACACAGAGACACACAGAGACACACAGACACACACAGAGACACACAGACACACACAGACACACAGAGAGACACAGACACACAGTGACACACAGAGAGACACAGAGACACACAGAGATGTACAGAGACACACAGAGACACAGAGTAACACAGAGACACAGAGTAACACAGAGACACATGGAGACACACAGAGAGACACAGAGACACAGAGAGACACAGAGACACACACAGAGACACACAGAGAGACACAGAGACACACAGACACAACAGAGACACACAGAGAGACACAGAGAGACAGAGACACACAGAGACACACAGAGACACAGAGACACAGAGAGACACAGAGACACATGGAGACACAGAGTAACACAGAGACACAGAGTAACACAGAGACACATGGAGACACACAGAGAGAAACAGAGACACAGAGTAACACAGAGACACATGGAGACACACAGAGACACAGAGTAACACAGAGACACACAGAGACACACAGAGACACAGAGTAACACAGAGACACACAGAGACACACAGAGACACACAGAGACACATGGAGACACATGGAGACACACAGAGACACACAAAGACACACAGAGATGTACAGAGACACATGGAGATGTACAGAGACACACAGAGACGTACAGAGAGACACAGAGACACACAGAGACGCACAGAGACACACAGAGACACACAGAAAGACAGAGAGACGCACAGAGACATACAGAGAGACAGAGAGACGCACAGAGACACACAGAGACACAAAGAGACACACAGAGAGACACAGAGAGACACAGAGACACACAGAGACGCACAGAGACACACAGAGATGTACAGAGACAAACAGAGATGCACAGAGACACAAAGAGACACACAGAGACACACAGAGACACACAGATAGACACAGAGATGCACAGAGACACACAGAGACACACAGAGACGCACAGAGACAAACAGAGATGCACAGAGACACAAAGAGACACTCAGAGACACACAGAGACGTACAGAGAGACACAGAGACACACAGAGAGACACAGAGACACATAGAGAGACAGAGAGATGCACAGAGATGCACAGAGACACACAGAGAGACACAGTGACACACACAGAGACACACACAGAGACACACAGAGAGACACAGAGATGCACAGAGACACAAAGAGACACACAGAGATGCACAGAGACTCACAGAGACACACAGAGAGACACAGAGACGTACAGAGAGACACAGAGACACACAGAGACACAAAGAGATACACAGAGACACACAGAGAGTAACAGAGATACACAGAGACACAAAGAGACACACAGAGACACACAGAGAGTAACAGAGATACACAGAGACACAAAGAGACACACAGAGACACACAGAGAGACACAGAGACACACACAGAGAGACACAGAGACACATAGAGACACGCAGAGACACAGAGATGCACAGAGAGACACAGAGATGCACAGAGACACACAGAGAGACACAGAGACACACAGAGAGACACAGAGATGCACAGAGACACACAGAGATACACAGAGAGACACACAGAGACACAGAGATGCACAGAGACACACAGAGAGACACAGAGACACACAGAGAGACACAGAGATGCACAGAGACACACAGAGATACACAGAGAGACACAGAGACACACAGAGACGTACAGAGACACACAGAGACACACAGAGAGACACAGAGAGACACAGAGAGACACAGAGATGCACAGAGACACACAGAGAGACACAGAGACACACAGAGAGACACAGAGATGCACAGAGACACACAGAGACACAGAGATGCACAGAGAGACACAGAGATGCACAGAGACACACAGAGACACAGAGATGCACAGAGAGACACAGAGATGCACAGAGACACACAGAGATACACAGAGAGACACAGAGACACACAGAGACGTACAGACACACAGAGACACACAGAGAGACACAGAGATGCACAAAGACACACAGAGACACACAGAGACGTACAGAGACACACAGAGACACACAGAGACACACAGAGAGACACAGAGACACACAGAGAGACAGAGAGATGCACAGAGACACAAAGAGACACACAGAGAGACACAGAGATACACAGAGACACAAAGAGACACACAGAGACACACAGAGAGACACAGAGACACACACAGAGACACACAGAGACACACAGAGACACACAGAGACGTACAGAGACACACAGAGACACACAGAGAGACACAGAGACACACAGAGACACACAGAGAGACACAGAGATGCACAGAGACACACAGAGACACACAGAGACGTACAGAGACACACAGAGAGACACAGAGACACACAGAGAGACAGAGAGATGCACAGAGACACACAGAGACACACAGAGAGACACAGAGACACACAGAGACACAGAGATGCACAGAGACACAAAGAGACACACAGAGACACACAGAGAGACACAGAGACACACACAGAGATGCACAGAGACACACAGAGAGACACAGAGACACACAGAGAGACACAGAGACACACAGAGACGTACAGAGACACACAGAGACACACAGAGAGACACAGAGACACACAGAGACGTACAGAGACACACAGAGACACACAGAGAGACACAGAGATGCACAGAGACACACAGAGACTCACAGAGACACACAGAGACACACAGAGACACACAGAGAGACAGAGAGATGCACAGAGACACACAGAGACACACAGAGAGACACACAGAGACACAGAGATGCACAGAGATGCACAGAGACACACAGAGACACACAGAGAGACACAGAGACACACACAGAGACACACAGAGACACACAGAGAGACACAGAGACACACAGAGACACACAGAGAGACACAGAGACACACACAGAGACACACAGAGAGACACAGAGACACACAGAGACACACAGAGATACACAGAGACACACAGAGACACACAGAGAGACACAGAGACACACACAGAGACACACAGAGACACACAGAGACACAGAGATGCACAGAGACACACAGAGAGACACAGAGACACACAGAGAGACACAGAGATACACAGAGACACACAGAGAGACACAGAGACACATGGAGACACACAGAGAGACACAGAGACACAGAGAGACACAGAGACGCACACAGAGACACACAGAGTGACATAGAGACACACAGAGACACACAGAGATACACAGAGACACACAGAGAGACACAGAGACGCACAGAGACACACAGAGAGACACAGAGACACACAGAGACACACAGAGATACACCGAGATACACAGAGACACACAGAGAGACACAGAGACACACGGAGACACACGGAGACGCACAGAGACACACAGAGACACACAGAGACACAGAGACATACAGAGAGACACAGAGAGACACAGAGACACAGAGACACACAGAGAGACACAGAGACGCACAGAGATGCTTCTGGGAGCCGAAGAGTTTAAGAATGAAAAAGAAACAGTTTTAAATTGTTAAAACAACTTGTCCCCTCGGGTGACTCAGTCCCATGAACAGGGCCATGTTCCTAATGTTAACATTTTTATTTTATTTTTATTTGCTGTTGGAAACCTCACCAGTTTTAATGTGCAAAGGCTGCTTGGCATTTTCCTCTGCTCGTTAACCGAAGATTGGACGGACAGTGAAAAATAACATTTATTGGGACTTTAATGGCCTAAATAGGCCTTTTAATTGTCATTTGCCCAATGTCATCGTGCATCATTTCGCACTGGATTGGGTTGGGCACCCACTCAGTGAACAACCTGCCCATTGCTTCCAAAACCCTCCCCGATTTGGGAGTCAGTTTGTTTAATGAAACCTGATAGATCTCCAGCTGATCACTGCCTTGCCTGAGGCTTAGATCCATTGGAACTACCATTGTCCAAATGAAACATCAGAAACATACATCACAGAAGGAGGCCATTCAGCCCATTGTGTCTGTGCTGGATGGAAATAGGGAGTCACATTTAATCTCATATCCCAGCTCCTGGCCCAGAGCCACGTGGGTGAGAGTCATACAGCGGGATCCTGCTCTGCACTCAGGAGAGGGTGCAAGGTGGGCGGGGTTATGGGACAGTGGGCGGGGTTATGGGACAGTGGGTGGGGTTATGGGACAGTAGGCGAGGTTGTGGAGAGTGGGCCGGGTTTGGGGAGAGAGGGCGGGGTTTGGGGACAGTGGGTGGGATTTGGGGACAATGGGTGGGGTTTGGGGACAATGGGTGGGGTTTGGGGACATTGGGTGGGTTTTGGGGACAGTGGGTGGGGTTTAGGGACAATGGGTGGGGTTTGGAGACATTGGGTGGGTTTTGTGGTCAGTGGGTGGGGTTTGGGGACAGTGGGTGGGGTTTGGGGAGAGTGGGCGGGGTTTGGGGACAGTGGGTGGTGTTTGGGGACAGTGGGTGGGGTCAGGAGAGAGTGGGCGGGATTTGAGGACAGCGGGTGGGATTTGGGGACAGTGGGCAGGGTTTGGGTACAGTGGGTGGGGTTTGGGGACAGTGGGCGGGGTTTGGGGACAGTGGGAGGGGTTTGGGGACAGTGGGTTTGGTTCGAGAACATTGGGTGGGGTTCGGGGAGAGTGGGAGGTGTTTGGGGACAGTGGGCGGGGTTTGTGGACAGTGGGTGGGGTTTGGGGAGAGTGGGTGGTGTTTGGGGACAGTGGGTGGGGTTTGGGGACAGTGGGTGGGGTTTGGGGACAGTGGGCGGGGTTTGGGGACAGTGGGTGGTGTTTGGGGACAGTGGGTGGGGTTTGGGGACAGTGGGTGGGGTTTGGGGACAGTGGGTGGGATTTGGGGACAGTGGGTGGGCTTTGAGAAGAGTGGGTGGTGTTTGGGGAGATTGGGTGTGGTTTGGGGAGAGTGGGCGGGGTTTGGGGACAGTGGGAAGGGCTTGGGGACAATGGGTGGGGTTTGGGGACAGTGGGTGGGGTTTGGGGAGAGTGGGCGGGGTTTGGGGACAGTGGGAAGGGTTTGGGGACAGTGGGTGGAGTTTGGGGACAGTGGGCGGGGTTTGGGGACAGTGGGTGGTGTTTGGGGACAGTGGGTGGGGTTTAGGGACAGTGGGTGGGATTTGGGCACAGTGGGTGGGGTTTGGGAAGAGTGGGTGGGGTTTGTGGACAGTGGGCGGGGTTTGGGGACAGTGGGTGGGGCTTGGGGAGAGTTGTCGGGGTTTGGGGAGAGTGGGCGGCGTTTGGGGTCAGCGGGTGGGGCTTGGAGACAGTGGGTGGGGTTTGGGGACAGTGGGTGGGCTTTGGGGACAGTGGGAGGGGTTTGGGGACAGTGGGTGGGCTTTGGGGACAGTGGGTGGGGTTTGGGGAGAGTGGGCGGGGTTTGGGGACAGCGGTTGGGGCTTGGAGACAGTGGGTGGGGTTTGGCAACAGTGCGCATGGTTTGGGGACAGTGGGCGTGGTTTCGGGAAAGTGGGTCGGGTTTGGGGACAGTGGAAGGGTTTGGGGAGAGAGGGCGGGGTTTGGGGACAGTGGGCGGGGTTTGGGGAGAGTGGGTGGTATTTGGGGACAATGGGCGGGGTTTGGGAACAGTGCGTTTGGTTCGGGAACAGTGGGTGCGGATTGGGGAGAGTGGGCGGGGTTTGGGGACAGTGGGTGGGGTTTGGGAACAGTGGGTGGGATTTGGGGACAATGGGTGGGGTTTGGGGACAATGGGTGGGGTTTGGGGACATTGGGTGGGTTTTGGGGACAGTGGGTGGGGTTTAGGGACAATGGGTGGGGTTTGGAGACATTGGGTGGGTTTTGGGGTCAGTGGGTGGGGTTCGGGGACAGTGGGTGGGGTTTGGGGAGAGTGGGCGGGGTTTGGGGACAGTGGGTGGTGTTTGGGGACAGTGGGTGGGGTCAGGAGAGAGTGGGCGGGATTTGGGGACAGTGGGTGGGGTTTGGGGACAGTGGGTGGTGTTTGGGGAGAGTGGGCGGTGTTTGGGGACAGTGGACGGGGTTTGGGGACAGTAGACGGGGTTTGAGGACAGTGGGCGGGTTTTGGGCACAGTGAGTGGGGTTTGGGGAGAGTGGGTGGTGTTTGTGGACAGTGGGTGGGATTTGGGGAGAGTGGGTGGGGGTTGGGGAGAGTGGACGGTGTTTGGGGACAGTGGATGGGGTTTGGGGAGAGTGGGTGTGGTTTGGGGAGATTGTGTGGGGTTTGGGGACAGTGGGTGGGGTTTGGGTACAGTGGGTGGGGTTTGGGGACAGTGGGTGGGGTTTGGGAAGAGTGGGCGGGTTTTGGGGACTGTGGGTGGGGTTTGGGGACAGTGGGTTGGGTTTGGGGACAGTGGGTGGGGTTTGGGTACAGTGGGCGGGGTCGGGGGACAGTGGGTGGGGTTTGGGGACAGTGGGCAGTGTTTGGGGACAGTGTGTGGGGTTTGGGGAGAGTGGGTGGGGTTTTAGGACAGTGGGCGATGTTTGGGGACAGTGGGCGGGGTTTGGGGACAGTTGGCGGCGTTTGGGGAGAGTAGGGTTGTTTGGGGACAGTGGGCGTGATTTGGGGTCAGGGGGTGGGGTTTGTGGACAGTGGGCGGGGTTTGGGAACAGTGGGTTGGGTTTGTGGAAAGTGGGCGGGTTCTGGGGACAGTGAGCGGGGTTTGGGGACAGTGGGTGGGGATTCGGACAGTGGGCTGGGTTTAGGGAGCGTGGGTGAAGTTTGGGGAGAGTGGGTGGGGATTGTGGACAGTGGGTGGTGTTTTGGGGAGAGTGTGTGGAGTTTGGGGAGATTGGGTGGGGTTTGGGGACAGTGGGTGGGGTTTGGGGACACTCCGGTGGGGTTTGGGGACAGTGGGTGGGGTTTGGGGACAGTGGGTGGGGTTTGGGGACACTCCGGTGGGGTTTGGAGACAGTGGGTGGGGTTTGGGGACACTCCGGTGGGGTTTGGGGACAGTGGGCGGGTTTTGGGGACAGTGGGTGGGGTTTGGGGACACTCCAGTGGGGTTTGGGGACAGTGGGCGGGTTTTGGGGACAGTGGGTGGGGTTTGGGGACACTCCGGTGGGGTTTGGGGACAGTGGGTGCGGTTTGGGGACATTGGGTGTTGTTTTGGGACAGTGGGCGGGAATTGTGGACAGTGGATGTTGTATGGGGAGAGTGGGGTGTTTGGGGACAGTGGGTTGGGTTTGTGGACAGTGGTTGGTGTTTGGGGACAGTGGGCTGTGTTTGGGGACAGTGGGTCGGGTTTGGGGAGAGTGGGTCGGGTTTGGGGAGAGTGGGTGGGTTTTGGGGACAGTGGGTGGGGTTTGGGGAGAGTGGGTGGGGTTTGGGGACAGTGGGCGGGGTTTGGGGACAGTGGGCGGTGTTTGGGGACAGTGGGCGGTGTTTGGGGACAGTGGGCGGGGTTTGGGGACAGTGGGCGGTGTTTGGGGACTGTGGCTGGTGTTTGGGGACAGTGGGTGGTGTTTGGGGACAGTGGGCGGGGTTTGGGGACAGTGGGCGGGGTTTGGGGTCTGTGGGCGGGGTTTGGAGACAGTGGGCGGAGTTTGGGGACAGTGGCTGGTGTTTGGGGACAGTGGGCGGTGTTTGGGGACAGTGGGCGGTGTTTGGGGACAGTGGGCGGGGTTTGGGGACAGTGGGCGGTGTTTGGGGACTGTGGGCGGGGTTTGGGGACAGTGGGCGGGGTTTGGGGACAGTGGGCGGTGTTTGGGGACTGTGGGCAGAGTTTGGGGACAGTGGGCGGTGTTTGGGGACTGTGGGCGGGGTTTGGGGACAGTGGGTGGGGTTTGTAGACAGTGAGTGGGTTTTGGGGACAGTGGGCGGGGTTTGGGGACAGTGGGCGGGGTTTGGGGACAGTTGGCGGGGTTTGGGGTCAGTTGGCGGAATTGGGGACAGTGGGCGGGGTTTGGGGTCAGTGGGCGGAGTTTGGGGACAGTGGGCGGGGTTTGGGGACAGTGGGCGGTGTTTGGGGACAGTGGGTTTGATTCGAGAACAGTGGGTGGGGTTTGGGGACAGTGGGCGGAGTTTGGGGTCAGTGGGCGGGGTTTGGGGACAGTGGGCGGTGTTTGGGGACAGTGGGTTTGATTCGAGGACAGTGGGTGGGGTTTGGGGACAGTGGGCGGGGTTTGGGGACAGTGGGTGGGGTTTGGGGACAGTTGGCGGGGTTTGGGGACAGTGGGCGGGGTTTGGGGACAGTGGGCGGTGTTTGGGGACAGCGGATGGGATTTGGGGACAGTGGGCGGAGTTTGGGGACAGTGGGCGGGGTTTGGGGACAGTGGGTGGGGTTTGTGGACAGTGGGTGGGGTTTGGGGAGAGTGGGCAGTGTTTGGGGACAGTGGGTTGGATTTGAGGACAGTGGGCGGGGTTTGGGGACAGTGGGTGGTGTTTGGGGACAGTGGGTGGGGTTTGGGGACAGTGGGTGGGATTTGGGGACAGTGGGCGGGATTTGGGGAGAGTGGGCGGGGTTTGGTGTCAGTGGGCAGTGTTTGGGGTCAGTAGGCGCGGTTTGGGGACTGTGGGTGGGGTTTGGTGACAGTGGATAGGGTTTGGGGAGAGTGGGTGGGGTTTGGGGACAGTGGGTGGAGTTTGGGAACAGTGGGCGATGTTTGGGGACAGTGGGCGCGGTTTGGGGCCAGTAGGCGTGGTTTGGGGAGAGTGGGGTTGTTTGGGGACAGTGGGTGGAGTTTGGGAACCGTGGGTTGGGTTTGTGGACAGTGGGCAGGTTTTGGGGACAGTGGGCGGGGTTTGGGGACAGTGGGTGGTGTTTGGGGACAGGGGGTGTGGTTTGGGGACAGTGGGTGGGATTTGGGGACAGTGGGCGGTGTTTGGGGACTGTGGGTGGGGTTTGGGGACAGGGGGTGGGGTTTGGGGACAGTGGGTGGGATTTGGGGACAGTGGGCGGTGTTTGGGGACAGTGGGCGGGGTTTGGGGAGAGTGGGTGTGGTTTGTGGACAGTGGGTGGGATTTGGGGACAGTGGGCGGGCTTTGGGGACAGTGGGTTTGGTTCGAGAACAGTGGGTGGGGTTTGGGGACAGTGGGCGGTGTTTGAGGACAGCGGGTGGGATTTTGGGGACAGTTGGCGGGGTTTGGGGACAGTGGGCGTGGTTTGGGGACAGTGGGTGGGGTTTGGGGATAGTGGTTGTGATTTGGGGACAGTGGGTGGGGTTTGGGGACATTGGGTGGGATTTGGGGACAGTGGGTGGGGTTTGGGGACAGTGGGTGTGGTTTGTGGACAGTGGGCGGGGTTTGGGGACAGTGGGCGGGATTTGAGGACAGTGAGTGGGGTTTGGAGACAGTGGGTGGTGTTTGGCGACAGTGGGTGGGGTTTGGAGAGAGTGGGCGGGGTTTGGGGACAGTGGGTGGGTTTTGGGGACAGTGGGCGGGGTTTGGGGACAGTGGGTGGGGTTTGGGGACAGTGGGCGGGGTTTGGGAACAGTGAGCGGGGTTTGGGGACAGTGGGTGGTGTTTGGGGAGAGTGGGTGGGGTTTGGGGAGATTGGGTGGGGTTTGGGGACAGTGGGTGGTGTTTGGGGACAGTGGGCGCGTTATGGGGACAGTGGGCGGGGTTTGGAGACAGTGGGCGGAGTTTGGGGACTGTGGGCGGGGTTTGGGGACAGTGGGCGGTGTTTGGGGACTGTGGGCGGGGTTTGGGGACAGTGGGCGGGGTTTGGGGACAGTGGGCGGTGTTTGGGGACTGTGGGTGGGGATTGGGGAGAGTAGGTGGGGTTTGGGGACAGTGGGTGGGGTTTGGGTTTAGGGAGAGTGGGTATGTTTGGGGACAGTGGGTGGGATTTGGGGACAGTGGGCGGGGTTTGGGGAGAGTGGGCGGGGTTTGCTGTCAGTGGGCGCGGTTTGGGGTCAGTGGGCGGGGTTTGGAGAGAGTGGACGTGGTTAGGGGAGAGTGGGTGGTGTTTGGGGACATTGGGTGGGTTTTGGGGACAGTGGGTGGGGTTTGGGGACAGTGGGTGGAGTTTGGGGACAGTGGGTTGGGTTTGTGGACAGTGGGTGGGGTTTGGGGAAAATGGGCGGGGTTTGGGGAGAGTGGGCGGGGTTTGAGGACAGTGGGCGGGGTTTGAGGACAGTGGGCGGGGTTTGAGGACAGTGGGCGGGGTTTGGGGAGAGTGGGGTTGTTTGGGGACAGTGGGTGGAGTTTGGGAACAGTGGGTTGGATTTGTGGACAGTGGGCGTGTTTTGGGGACAGTGGGCGGGGTTTGGGGACAGTAGGCGGGGCTTGGTGACAGTGGGCGGTGTTTGGAGAGAGTGGGGCTGTTTGGGGACAGTGGGTGGGGTTTGGGGACAGTGGGTGTTGTTTGGGGACAGTGGGCGGGGTTTGGGGACAGTGGGTGTGGTTTGCAGAGAGTGGGCGTGGTTTGGAGACAGTGGGCGGGGTTTATGGACAGTGCATGTTGTTTGGGGACAGTGGGTGTTGTTTGGGGAGTGTGGGCGGGGTTTGGGGACAGTGGGTGTTGTTTGGGGAGTGTGGGCGGTGTTTGGGGACAGTGAGCGGTGTTTGGGACAGTGGGCGTGGTTTGGGGAGAGTGGGCGGGGTTTGGGGAGAGTGGGCGGGGTTTGAGGACAGTGGGCGCGGTTTGGGGAGAGTGGGGTTGTTTGGGGACAGTGGGTGGAGTTTGGGAACAGTGGGTTGGGTTTGTGGACAGTGGGCGGATTTTGGGGACAGTGGGCACGGGTTTTGGGGACAGTGGTCGGTGTTTGGGGAAATTGGGTGGAATTTGGGGACAGTGAGCGGTGTTTGGGGACAGTGGGTGGGGTTTAGGGAGAGTGGGTCTGGTTTGGGGACAGTAGATGGTGTTTGGGGAGAGTTTGCGGGATTTGGGGATAGTGGCGTTGTTTGGGGACAGTGGGTCGGGTTTGGGGAAAATGGGTGGGGTTTGGGGACAGTGGGCGGCGTTTGGGGACAGTGGGCGGGGTTTGGTGTCAGTGGGCAGGGCTTGGGGACAGTGGGTGTGGTTTGCAGAGAGTGGGCGTGGTTTGGGGACATTGGGTGGGGTTTGGGGACTGTGGATATGGTTTGGGGAGAGTGGGCGGTGTTTGGGGACATTGGGTGGGTTTTGGGGACAGTGGGTGGGGTTTTGGGACAGTGGGTGGGGTTTGGGGACAGTGGGTGGGGTTTGGGGACATTGGATGGGTTTTGGGGACAGTGGGTGAGGTTTGGGTACAATGGGTGGAATTTGGGGACATTGGGTGGATTTTGGGGACAGTGGGTGGGGTTTGGGGACAGGGGGTGGGGTTTGGGGACAGTGGGTGGGATTTGTGTACATTGGGTGGGGTTTGGGGACAGTGGGTGGGGTTTGGGGAGAGTGGGCGGGTTTTGGGGACAGTGGGTTGGGTTTGTGGACAGTGGGTGGGGTTTGAGGAGAGTGGGTGTTGTTTGGGGAGAGTGGGTGGGATTTGTGTACATTGGGTGGGGTTTGGGGACAGTGGGTGGGGTTTGTGTACATTGGGTGGGGTTTGGGGACAGTGGGTGGGGTTTGTGGACAGTGGGTGGAATTTGGGGACAGTGGGTGATGTTTGGGAAGAGTGGGCGGGTATATTGGGCGGGGTTTGGGGAGAGTGGGGTTGTTTGAGGACAGTGGGCGGGGTTTGGGGAGAGTGGAGTTGTTTGGGGACAGTGGGTGGAGTTTGGGAACCGTGGGTTGGGTTTGTGGACAGTGGGCAGGTTTTGGGGACAGTGAGCGGGGTTTGGGGACAGTGGGTGTTGTTTGGGGAGTGTGGGCGCGATTTGGGGACAGTGGGTGGGGATTGGGGACAGTGGGCGGGGTTTGGGGAGAGTGGGTGGAATTTGGGGACAGTGGGCGGTGTTTGGGGACAGTGGGCGGTGTTTGGGGAGAGTGGGTCTGGTTTGGGGACAGTGGATGGTGTTTGGGGAGAGTTTGCGGGATTTGGGGATAGTGGTGTCATTTGGGGACAGTGGGTCGGGTTTGGGGAAAATGGGTGGGGTTTGGGGACAGTGGGCGGCGTTTGGGGACAGTGGGCGGGGTTTGGTGTCAGTGGACAGGGCTTGGTGACAGTGGGTGTGGTTTGCAGAGAGTGGATGTGGTTTGGGGACTGTGGGTGGGGTTTGGTGACAGTGGATAGGGTTTGGGGAGAGTGGGCGGTGTTTGGGGACATTGGGTGGGTTTTGGGGACTATGGTTGGGAATTGGGGACATTGGGTGGGTTTTGGGGACAGTGGGTGTGGTTTGGGGACAGTGAGTTGGGTTTGGGGACAGTGGGTGGGTTTCGGGGACAGTGGGTGGGGTTTGGGGACAGGGGGTGGGATTTGGGGGCAGTGGGTGGGATTTGGGTACATTGGGTGGAGTTTGGGGACAGTGGGCGGGTTTTGGGGACAGTAGGGGTTGTTTGGGGACAGTGGGCGGGGTTTGGGGACAGTGGGCAGTGTTTGGGGACAGTGGGTGTGATTTGGGGACAGTGGGCACAGTTTGGGGACAGTGGGCGGGGTTTGGGGAGAGTGGGTGGGGGTTGGGGACAGTGGGCGGTGTTTGGGGACAGTGGGCAATGTTTGGGGACAGTGGGCGGTGTTTGGGGACAGTGGGCGGGGTTTGGGGAGAGTGGGCGGTGTTTGGGGACAATGGGCAATGTTTGGGGACAATGGGCGCGGTTTGGGGTCAGTAGGCGGGGTTTGAAGACAGTGGGCGGGGTTTGGGGAGAGTGCGGTTGTTTGGGGACAGTAGGCGAGGTTTGGGGACAGTAGGCGGGGTTGAGGACAGTGGGCGGGGTTTGGGGAGAGTGGGGTGTTTGGGGACAGTGGGTTGGGTTTGTGGACAGTGGTTGGTGTTTGGGGACAGTGGGCTGTGTTTGGGGAGAGTGGGTGGGTTTTGGGGAGAGTGGGTCGGGTTTGGGGAGAGTGGGTGGGTTTTGGGGACAGTGGGTGGGGTTTGGGGACAGTGGGTGGGGTTTGGGGACAGTGGGCGGGGTTTGGGGACAGTGGGTGTGGTTTGGGGACAGTGGGCGGTGTTTGGGGACAGTGGGCGGGGTTTGTGGACAGTGGGCGGGGTTTGAGGACTGTGGGTAGGGTTTGGGGACAGTGGGCGGTGTTTGGGGACAGTGGGCGGTGTTTGGGGACAGTGGGCGGGGTTTGGGGACAGTGGGCGGGGTTTGGGGTCTGTGGGCGGGGTTTGGAGACAGTGGGCGGAGTTTGGGGACAGTGGCTGGTGTTTGGGGACAGTGGGCGGTGTTTGGGGACAGTGGGCGGTGTTTGGGGACAGTGGGCGGGGTTTGGGGACAGTGGGCGGGGTTTGGGGTCTGTGGGCGGGGTTTGGAGACAGTGGGCGGAGTTTGGGGACAGTGGCTGGTGTTTGGGGACAGTGGGCGGTGTTTGGGGACAGTGGGCGGTGTTTGGGGACAGTGGGCGGGGTTTGGGGACAGTGGGCGGTGTTTGGGGACTGTGGGCGGGGTTTGGGGACAGTGGGCGGGGTTTGGGGACAGTGGGCGGTGTTTGGGGACTGTGGGCAGAGTTTGGGGACAGTGGGCGGTGTTTGGGGACTGTGGGCGGGGTTTGGGGACAGTGGGTGGGGTTTGTAGACAGTGAGTGGGTTTTGGGGACAGTGGGCGGGGTTTGGGGACAGTGGGCGGGGTTTGGGGACAGTTGGCGGGGTTTGGGGTCAGTTGGCGGAATTGGGGACAGTGGGCGGAGTTTGGGGACAGTGGGCGGAGTTTGGGGACAGTGGGCGGGGTTTGGGGACAGTGGGCGGTGTTTGGGGACAGTGGGTTTGATTCGAGAACAGTGGGTGGGGTTTGGGGACAGTGGGCGGAGTTTGGGGTCAGTGGGCGGGGTTTGGGGACAGTGGGCGGTGTTTGGGGACAGTGGGTTTGATTCGAGGACAGTGGGTGGGGTGTGGGGACAGTGGGCGGTGTTTGGGGACAGTGGGCGGTGTTTGGGGACAGTGGGTGGGGTTTGTGGACAGTGGGCGGGGTTTGGGGACAATGGGCGGGGTTTGGGGAGAGTGGGCGGTGTTTGGGGAGAGTGGGCGGGGTTTGAGGACAGTGGGCGGGGTTTGGGGAGAGTGGAGTTGTTTGCGGACAGCGGGTGGAGTTTGGGAACAGTGGGTTGGGTTTGTGGATAGTGCGCGGGTTTTGGGGACAGTGGATGGGGTTTGGGGACAGTGGGCGGGGTTTGGGAACAGTGGGTGGGGTTTGCAGAGAGTGGGTGGAGTTTGGGGACAGTGAGTGGGTTTTGGGAACCGTGGGTGGGGTTTGGGGACATTAGGCAGGTTTGGGGACAGTGGGTGTGGCTTGGGAAGATGGGTGGGATTTGGGGACATTGGGTGGGGTTTGGGGACAGTGGGTGGGGATTGGGGACATTGGGTGGGGTTTGGGGACAGTGGGCGGGGTTTGGGGGCAGTGAGTGGAGTTTGGGGAAAGTGGGTGGGGTTTGGGGACAGTGGGTGGCGTTTTGGAAGAGTGGGTGGGGTTTGGGGACAGTGGGTGGGTTTTGGGGACAGTGGGTGGTTTTTGGGGACAGTGGGTGGGGATTGGGGACAGTGGGTTGGTTTTGGGGACAGTGGGTGGGGATTGGGGACAGTGAGTGGGGTTTGGGTAGAGTGGGTGGGTATTGGGGACAGTGGTTGGTGATTGGGGAGAGTGGGTGGGGTTTGGGTAATTTGGGTTGGTTTTGGGGACAGTGGGTGGGATTTGGGGACAGTGGGCGTGTTTTGGGGACTGTGGGTGAGGTTTGGGGACAGTGGTGTTTCAGAAGAGTGGGCGGGGTTTGGGATCAGTGGGTGGGATGTGGGGACAGTGGGCGTGGTTTGGGGATTTTGGGTGTGTTTTGGGGACCGTGGGTGGGATTTGGGGACAGTGGGCGGGGTTTGGAGACAGTGGGCAGTGTTTGGGGACATTGGGTGGGTTTTGGGGACAGTGGGTGGCGATTGGGAACTGTGGGTGGGGTTTGGGGAGAGTGGGTGGGTATTGGGGACAGTGGTTGGGGATTGGGGACAGTGGGTGGGGTTTGGGGACATTGGGTGGGTTTTGGGGACAGTGGGTGGGGATTGGGGACAGTGGGTGGGGTTTTGGGAAAATGGGTGCGGTTTGGGGACAGTGAGTGGGGTTTGGGGACAGTGAGTGGGGTTAGGGGACAGTGGGTGGGGTTTGGGGACAGTGGGTGGGGTTTGGGGACAGTGGGTGGGGTTTGGGGAGAGTGGGCGGGTTTTGGGGACAGTGGGTTGGGTTTGTGGACAGTGGGTGGGGTTTGTTGATAGTGGGTGGTGTTTGGAGACAGTGGGTGTTGTTTGGGGAGTGTGGGCGGGGTTTGGTGACAGTGAGTGGTATTTTGGGACAGTGGGCGGGGTTTGGGGAGAGTGGGTGGGGTTTGTGGAGAGTGGGCGGTGTTTGGGACAGTAGGCAGGGTTTGGGGACAGTAGGCGGGGTTTGGGGACAATGGGCGGGGTTTGGGGAGAGTGGGCGGGGTTTGAGGCCAGTGGGCGGGGTTTGGGGAGAGTGGGGTTGTTTGCGGACAGTGGGTGGAGTTTGGGAACAGTGGGTTGGGTTTGTGGACAGTGCACGGGTTTTGGGGACAGTGGGTGGGGTTTGGGGACAGTGGGTGGGGTTTGTGGACAGTGCGCGGGGTTTGGGGACAGCGGGTGGGGTTTGGGGACAGTGGGCGTGTTTTGGGGATAGTGGGTGGGGTTTGCAGAGAGTGGGTGAGGTTTGGGGTCAGTGAGCGGGTTTTGGGAACCGTGGGTGGGGTTTGGGGACATTGGGCGGGTTTGGGGACAGTGGGTGTGGCTTGGGAAGATGGGTGGGGTTTGGGGACAGTGGGTGGGGTTTGGGGACATTGGGTGGGGTTTGGGGACAGTGGGCGGGGTTTGGGGGCAGTGGGTGGAGTTTGGGGACAATGGGCGGGGTTTGGGGACAGTGGATGGGGTTTGGGGAGAGTGGGCGCTGTTTGGGGACAGTGGGTGGGGTTTGGAGACAGTGGGTGGTGTTTCGGAAGAGTGGGCGGGGTTTGGGGACAGTGGGTGGGGTTTGGGGACAGTGGGTGTGATTTGGGGACTGTGGGTGGGTTTTGGGGACAGTGGGTGGTTTTTGGGGACAGTGGGTGGGGTTTGGGGACAGTGGGTGTGATTTGGGGACAGTGGGCGGTGTTTGGGGACACTGGGTGGGGTTTGGGGACATTGGGTGGGTTTTGGAGACAGTGGGTGGGGATTGGGGACAGTGGGCGGTGTTTGGGGAATTTGGGTGGGTTTTGGGGACAGTGGGTGGGATTTGGGGAAAGTGGGCGTGTTTTGGGGACTGTGGGCGGGGTTTGGGGACAGTGGGTGGGATTTGGGGACAGTGGGCATGGTTTGGGGACAGTGGGTGGGTTTTGGGGACAGTGGGTGGTTTTTGGGGACAGTGGGTGGGGTTTGGGGACAGTGGGTGTGATTTGGGGACAGTGGGCGTGGTTTGGGGATTGTGGGTGGGTTTTGGGGACCGTGGGTGGGATTTGGGGACAGTGGGCGGGGTTTGGGGACAGTGGGCGGTGTTTGGGGACATTGGGTGGGTTTTGGGGACAGTGGATGGGGATTGGGGACTGTGGGTGGGGTTTGGGGAGAGTGGGTTGGTATTGGGGGCAGTGGTTGGGGATTGGGGACAGTGGGTGGGGTTTGGGGACATTGGGTGGGTTTTGGGGACAGTGGGTGGGATTTGGTGACAGTGGGCGTGTTTTGGGGACTGTGGGTGGGATTTGGGGACAGTGGGCGTGGTTTGGGGACTGTGGGTGGGTTTTGGGGACCGTGGCTGCGATTTGGGGACAGTGGGCGGGGTTTGGGGACAGTGGGCGGTGTTTGGGGACATTGGGTGGGTTTTGGGGACAGTGGGTGGGGATTGGGGACTGTGGGTGGGTTTTGGGGAGAGTGGGTGGGTATTGGGGACAGTGGGTGGGGATTGGGGACAGTGGGTGGGGTTTGGGGACATTGGGTGGGTTTTGGGGACAGTGGGTGGGTTTTCATGAAAATGGATGCGGTTTGGGGACAGTGACTGGGGTTTGGGGACAGTGGGTGCTGATTGGGGACAGTGGGTGGGGTTTGGGGACAGTGGGTGGGGTTTGGGGACAGTAGGCGTGGTTTGGGGAGAGTGGGCGGTGTTTGGGGACAGTGGGCGGGGTTTCATGACATTGGTTGGGTTTTGGGGACAGTCGGCGGGGTTTTGGGAGAGTGGGCGTGGTTTAGGGACAGTGGGTTGGATTTGGGGACTGTTGGCGTGGTTTGGGGACCGTGGGCGGGGTTTGGGGAGAGTGGGCGGTGTTTGGGGACAGTGGGCGGTGTTTGGGGACAGTGAGCGGGGTTTGGGGACAGTGGGCTGGGTTTGGGGACAGTGGGCGTGGTTTGGGGAGAATGGGGAGTGTTTGGGGACAGTGGGCGGGGTTTGGAGACAGTGGGTGGGGTTTGGGGACAGTGGGTGGGTTTTGGGGACAGTGGTTGGGGATTGGGGAATGTGGGTGGGGTTTGGGGAGAGTGGGTGGGTTTTGGGGACAGTGGGTGGGGATTGGGGACTGTGGGTGGGGTTTGGGGATATTGGGTGGGTTTTGGGGACAGTGGGTGGGGATTGGGGACAGTGGGCGGGGTTTGTTGACAGTGGGTGGGTTTGGGGACAGTGGGTGTTGCTTAGGGAGAGTGGGCGGTGTTTGGGGGGAGTGGGTGGGGTTTGGGGACAGTGGTTGGGGTTTGGGGACAGTGGGTGGGGTTTGGGGACAGTGGGTGCGGTTTGGGGACAGTGGGCGGGGTTTGGGGACAGTGGGTGGGGTTTGGGGACAGTGGGTGCGGTTTGGGGACAGTGGGTGGGGTTTGGGGACAGTGGGTGGGGTTTGGGGACAGTGGGTGCGGTTTGGGGACAGTGGGTGGGGTTTGGGGACAGTGGGTGCGGTTTGGGGACAGTGGGCGGGGTTTGAGGACAGTGGGTGTTGTTTGGGGAGATTGGGTGTTGTTTGGGGAGAGTGGGTGGGATTTGGGGAGAGTTCGTGGTGTTTGGGGACAGTGGGTAGTGTTTGGGGACACCAGGCGGTGTTTGAGGACAGTGGGTGAGGTTTGGGGACAGTGGGAGGGGATTGGGGACAGTGGATGGGGTTTGGGGATGGTGGGCGGGGTTTGGGGTTGGTGGATGGGGTTTGAAGACAGTGGGTGGGGTTGGGCACAGTGGGAGGGGTTTGGGGACAGTGGGCGGTGTTTGAAGACAGTGGGTGGGGTTTGGGTACAGTGGGCGGGGTCTTCGGACATTGGGTGGGGTTTGTGCAGAGTGGGCGGGGTTTGGGGACAGTGTGCGGGCTTTTGGGACATTGGAAGGGGTTTGGGGAGAATGGGCGTGGTTTAGGGATATTGGACGGGTTTTGGGGACAGTGGGTGAGTTTGGGAACAGTGGGTGTGGTTTGGGGACAGTGGGTGGGGTTTGTGGACAGTGGGTTTGGTTTGGGGTCAGTGGGTGTGGTTTGGGGACAGTGGGTGGGGTTTGGGGACAGTGGGTGTGGTTTGGGGACTGTGGGCGGGGTTTGGGGGCAGTGGGTGTGGTTTGGGGACAGTGGGCGGGGTTTGGGGACAGTGGGTGGGGTTTGGGGGTAATGGGCGGGGTTTGGGGACAGTGGGCGGGGTTTGGGGCAGTGGGCGTGATTTGGGGACAGTGGGCGGGGCTTGGGGGATAGTGGACGGGATTTGGGGACAGTGGGCGGGGTTTGGGTCAGTGGGTGGGGTTTGGGGACAGTGGGCGGGGTTTGGGGACAGTGGGCAGGATTTAGGGAGAGTGGGTGGGGTTTGGGGACAGTGGGCGGTGTTTGGGGATAGTGGGCGGGGTTTGGGGACAGTGGGCGGGGTTTTGGGACAGTGGGCGGGGTTTGGGGATAGTGGGCAGGATTTAGGGAGAGTGGGTGGGGTTTGGGGACAGTGGGCGGGGTTTGGGGATAGTGGGCCGGGTTTGGGGACAGTGGGCGGGATTTGGGGACAGTGGGCGGTGTTTGGGTACAGTGGGCTGGATTTGGGGACAGTGGGTGAGGTTTGTGGACAGTGGGCGGGGTTTGTGGACATTGGGCGTGGTTTGGGGACAGTGGGCGGGGTTTGGGGACAGTGGGCGGGGTTTGGGTCAGTGGGCGGGGTTTGGGGACAGTGGGCGGGATTTAGGGAGAGTGGGTGGGGTTTGGGGACAGTGGGTGGGGTTTGAGGATAGTGGGCGGGGTTTGGGGACAGTGGGCAGGGTTTGGGGACAGTGGGTGAGGTTTGGGGACAGTGGGCTGGGTTTGAGGACAGTGGGTGGGGTTTGGGGACAGTGGGCGGGATTTGGGGGCAGTGGGCGGGGTTTGGGTCAGTGGGCGGGATTTGGGGACAGTGGGCGGGGTTTGGGTCAGTGGGTGAGGTTTGGGGACAGTGGGCTGGGTTTGGGGACAGTGGGCGGGATTTAGGGAGAGTGGGTGCGTTTGGGGACAGTGGGTGGGGTTTGAGGATAGTGGGCGGGGTTTGGGGACAGTGGGCAGGGTTTGGGGACAGTGGGCGGGGTTTGGGGTAGTGGGCGGGGTTTGGGGACAGTGGGCGGGGTCTCGTGCTGCTCTCCGGAACAGACTGGGGAACCTAATTGGGCGCGAGGCCAAAAATCAGCTTCCCAATGGCCGGATGAAAGTAAAGCATTAAATTCCGGGAAGGTTGAAGGTGGGTAGATCATCCTGACAACAACCTTCAGGAAGCTCATTGAAAGATCCCCTCACCAGGATTAAACGCACCTTTCAAATTAAATTATTGGTGAGGGAGCAATAAATACCTTCGGATTCACAGCTACAGAGAGGCACAGCGCCTGTTGTATGTTGTCTGTTGTATGTTCACTCGGTCCCTGTGTCATCACACGTGTTTACTGGTAACATGTAACTATGTCCATGTGTACTGGATATAGCCCAAGCTATACTTGGAACTAACTCCATGCTGGCCTCGACACAGGTCTCTGTCCAGTCCACAGCTGACCCTAGTCTCAGGTGATGTCTCTTTACATCACACTGTGTGTGGTACTGTGCCCAGTCCTGTATTAACCCTTGCTTGGCCAGATACCCTTATACTACAGCTCCCCCCAAGTCTCCACCCAATGTATTTACATTACAATCCTGCTCCTGCTTCTCCCCACCTCAATTCTCTCACTTTATAAATTCAGAGGGGGCCTGGAGGCTTGACAATGCTGCCAGTTCTTGTTCTGGGCATATTCAGAGCAGTAGTGGACTGCTTTTCAAAAATTCATTCCCGGGATGTGGGTTTCACTGGCTGGCCCAGCATTTATTGCCCATCCCTAGTTGCCCCTTGAGAAGGTGGGGGTGAGCTGCCTTCTTGAACCGCTGCAGTCCATGTGGTGTAGGTACACCCACAGTGCTGTTAGGGAGGGAGTTCCAGGATTTTGACCCAGTGACAGTGAAGGAACGGCGATATATTTCCAAGTCAGGATGGTGAGTGACTTGGAGCACAAATTCCAGATGCTGGTGTTCCCATCTATCTGCTGCCCTTGTCCTTCTAGATGGTAGTTATATTTGAAATTCCTTGATTGGTTTGGAGTTGGTGCAGGGGTACGGGGAAAAGGCAGGGCAATGGCACAAGGTCATAATGCTCATGTGGAAAGCCGGTGCAGTCACAATGGGCTGAATGGCCTCCTTTTGTGCCATTAAGTTTCTGTGATTCTGGTGAATCTTAAGATTACGAGTATGAGACGCACTTTGAATTCAGGAGTTGGTCTGAGATTTTTTTTGTCGGGGTGAGACTGTAAATGGCTTTGCCAGTTGCTGAGACTTGTCTGGGAGTTGAAGTTATAACTTTGGCTGGTTTTTAAAAGGTAACTAAAGTTAAGTTACTGGAATTGGCGGATAAATTACAATTGGGGTTATGTGTTGTAAATTAGCTAAGAAAGCAGATATAATAGAAGGTATAGCACCTCATTTAAAGTTGATAGTGATACCTGACTCTAGTGAGTCACAGCTGGAGAGAGTGAGACTTCAGTTAGAAATGAAGAGGCTTAAATTTGAACAAACAAAGGAACTGAGAAAACTTCAATTGGAGACAAATGAGAAGGAAAAGGAATTGGAATTAAAACTGAAACTAGAGGCAGCAGAAAAAGAAAGAAAGGGAAAAAGAGATTATTTCAAAAAGAAATGGAAATGCGAAAACTTGATCTCCAGAGAGAAAAGTTAGCAATGGAAGAGAGAATGAAGGAAAGAGACAGAGAATATCGGCTTAAAAAGCTGGATTTTAAAAAGGAGAATCAGATGCTGAGGAAAGTTCTGATGATGAAAAATCCTTTAGCTGAAAACCCAGTGAGGAGATGTTTAAATTTGTACAATCTCTTCCAAAGTTTGAGAAAAGAGATGTTGAAGTATTCTTTATTTCATTTGAGAAGATAGCTAAACAAATGAAATGGCCACAGGAACACTGGACATTGTTGTTACAATCCAGGTTGGTGGGTAGAGCACATGAGGTTTATGCTTCACTGTCAGAAGAAATGTTGGTGAATTATGATGTGGTGAAAGAGGCTATTTTGAGTGTGTATGAGTTGGTTCCTGAGGCAAACAGGCAGAAATTTAAGAATATGGAAAAACAGCCTGGGCAAATTTGTATAAATAAAATCAAAAAGCAAAAAACTGCCGATGCTGGAAATCCAAAACAAAAACAAAAATAAAAATAGCTGGAAAACCTCAGCAGGTCTGACAGTATCTGCGGAGAGGAACACAGTTAACGTTTCGAGTCCGTATGACTCTTCAACAGAACTAAGGAAAAATAGAAGAGAGGTGAAATATAAGCTGGTTTAAGGTGGGGGGGGGACAGATAGAGCTGGATAGAGGGCCAGAGATAGGTGGAGATAACCAAAAGATGTCACAGACAAAAGGACAAAGAGGTGTTGACGGTATGAGTTTGAACCAAAGTAATTTTGACCAGTAGATACAGCATTAAAGATAGAAACAACATGAATAGCTCATAGAGAAGTAATTCTTTTGGAAGAATTTAAAGATTCAATCCCTTCGGTAGTGCAGGAACAGAGGGTTCAAACAGTAAGACAAGCAGCAGAGACAGCTGTTGATTATGAGTTAGATCATAGAGATAAACATTTCTTTCATCACCCTTTTAAATCAGAGAAAGATAGAAAGTGGGAAGGTGAAATGAAGGTGGGTAGTCAGGGGAGAGAAGGAGTAGGTAGAAATTCCCAGGAAGTTTTTTCTCAGAATAAAAAAGGAAGATGCTGAGGTAAATTGAGGTACTTTCATTGTAATAAAGTTGGACTTGCAAAATCAGTGTGCTGGAAATTGCAGGGAAAATCTGTTGGAATTATAGGGATGCAGAAAAGTTCTGGAAGTAAAAGTGCTGTGGGTTCTGAGGTTCAGACACAGGAGAAACCAGTGGTTTGTGCACAGGTAAAACAGGAAGAATCAGTGATAGGTAAAGAAGTGGGAATGTGTTCATAGTTTACCAAGAAAATTTGGAGGAGCAGTTGGAGAAATGTTTAAAGATTTTTTGTGTGAAGGATAAGTCTTTCCATGTGTACCGGGTAGAAAATATGTTAAAATCTTAAGAGAGACAGGGGCTAGTCAATCCTTAATGTTGTGGGATAGCGATATTTGTTGTTCAGAGGGAGTATGGCAGGAACAGGTGATAATAAATGGGGTTCATGGAGATGCTAGACCTATTCCCTTGTGGAAGGTACATTTAAAGAGTAAGTGCAAAACAGGTGAGGTGATTGTTGGAGTGATAGAAAATTACCCATTGTTGGGGTTCAATTTATTCTGGGTAATGATATAGCTGGATCACAAATATGGGTGATGCCTGTGGTAGTTGAGCAGCCCATAGAAGTGTTTTCAACAGAATTGTTACAGAGAGATTGTTTACAGATTGTGTGATAACAAGATCACAGGCTCATAGGTTGAAGCAAGAAGAACAGGAAGTTCAAAGGAAGGGAGAAGGTGTGGAAATCCAATTAGCTGACACTGTTTGATAACATTGTTAGGAAGAAAGACTAGAGGACAATTCAGCTGAAGTGTTTAACTCAAGGCATTTGGTGGAGTTACACAAAAAAGGATTTGCAAATAAAACATTTATAGCAGATAAAAGCAAAAAACTGCGGATGCTAGAAATCCAAAACAAAAACAAAAATACCTGGAAAAACTCAGCAGGTCTGACAGCGTCTGCGGAGAGGAACACAGTTAACACATCGAGTCTGAATGCTGCCAAACCTGCTGAGATTTTCCAGGTATTTTTGCATTTATAGCAGATAGCTTACTCAGAAACAGAGGCAAAATGTATTCCTGAATGTTATTATCTTAAGGGTAATGGTTTAATGAGAAAATTAAGGTCATATCATGTTTCAACAAATGAAAGCTGGAGGGAGGTGCATCAGATTGTAATACCATTTGGATATAGAAATGAGATTCTGCGGATTGCTCATGAAATTTCAATGGGGGGACATTTAGGAATTAGGAAAACACAGACAAAGATATAAAAACAATTTTATTGGCCTGGATTGCATAGGGATATAGTCAAATTCTGTACAATATGTCACACATGTCAGGTGATAGGGAAACCACAAGCAGTGATTATGCTGGCTCCTTTAATTCCAATTCCTGCATTTGAAGAACCTTTTACTGGGGTCATGGTTGACTGTGTAGGACCCCTCCCTAAGACTAAAAGTGGAAATCAGTACTTACTGACAATAATAGATGTGTCTACCAGGTTTCCTGAAGTGATACCTTTGAGATAATATTATAACAAAGAAAATTGTGGATAAATTAATGAAATATTTTACAAGTTATGGTTTACCTAAAGAAATACGATCAGATCAGGGGTCAAATTTCATGTCACAGCTGTTTAAGGAAGTAATGAACAGTTTGGGAATAAAACAGGTTAAATCAACAGCTTATCATCCAGAGTCACAAGGAGCTTTGGAAAGATGGCATCAAACTTTAAAAACTATGATGAGAGCAAACTGTCAGGATTATCCACAGGATAGGGATATGGGAATTCTGTTCTTGTTATTTGCAATTAGAGACGCTCCTCATACATCGACTGGTTTTAGTCCTGTTGAACTAGTTTATGGCCATGAGGTAAGGGGACCACTGAAATTAATCCATGAGAAATTGGTGAGTCAAAATTCAAAAGCTACAATCCTGGATTATGTATCAAACTTCAGAGAGAGATTGAACAGAGCATGTGAGTTGGCTAGGGAACATTTAAAGATCTCACAGCAAATGATAAAAGTGAAGCAGAGAGGAAAGCAACAGCTTGTAGTTTTGTTTCTGAAGAGAAAGTACTAGTTTTGTTACCAGTACTGGGTGATTCATTAAATGCAAGATTTAGTGGGCATTACAGGATTGAAAAGAAATTGAGTGAAATAAATTACTGAATAAATACTCCAGATAGAAGAAAGAAGCAGAGGGTGTGTCATGTAAATATGCTTAAAAAGTACTTTGACAGGGAAGGGGAACAAAAAGAGGTGTTAGTGATGGTGGGTGATGAGAAAGAGGGAGAAGTGCAGGAATCTGAAATTGATTTTCCTCTAATCAAATTGGATGATGAGGGGGTGCTTGAAAATTTAAATGAAATATTGAGTTACCTTCCAAACAAGTGTCAAAGTGATTTGGAAAGTTACACAAAGCTATTTATGGAAATAATCTGGAAAGGACGAATTTAGTTTACATGACGTATGTGTAGAAGTTTCATCTTCGCTAAGGCAACACCCTTATAGATTAAATCCGGCAAAATGATATCATTGTGTCTAGTTGCAGTAACTGGAGTTTGCCGATTGTACTGGTACCGAAACCAGATAGAACACAGACTGTGTGTGGACTATCGAAAAGTGAATGTGGTGACAAAAGCAGGTTTGTGTCCTATACCACGGTTGGAGGATTGTATTGAGAAAGTGGGACAATCAAAATTTATCACAAAGATTGACTTGCTAAAAGGATATTGGCAGGTACCATTATCAGAAAGAGCAAAGGAGATAGTGATAAGAATGGATATATCAGTTTAAAGACATGCCGTTTGGTATGAAAAATGCACCTGTCACATTTTTTAAAAATTCATTCACAGGCTGTGGGCTTCACTGGCTGGGCCGTCATTTATTTCCCATCTCTAGCTGCCCTTGAGAAGGTGGTGGTGAGCTGCCTTCTTGAATTGCTGCAGTCCATGTGGTGTAGGTACACCCACAGTGCTGTTCAGAAGGGAATTCCAGGATTTTGACCCAGCGACAGTGAAGGAACGGTGATATATTTCCAAGTCAGGATGGTGAGTGACTTGGAGGGGAACTTCCAGGTGCTGGTGTTCCCATCTATCTGCAGCCCTTGTCCTTCTAGATGGTAGTGGTTGTGGGTTTGGAAGGCGCTGTCTAAGGAGCCTTGGTGAATTCCTGCAGTGCATCTTGTAGATGGTACACACTGCTGCTACTGTGCGTCGGTGGTGAGGGGAGTGAATGTTTGTGGATAGGGTGCCAATCAAGCGGGCTGCTTTGTCCTGGATGGTGTCAAGCTTCTTGAGTGTTGTGGGAGCTGCACTCATCCAGGCAAGTGGGGAGTATTCCATCACACTCCTGACTTGTGCCTTGTAGATGATGAACAGGCTTTGGGGAGTCAGGAGGTGAGTTACTCATCGCAGGATTCCTAGCCTCTGACCTGTTCTTGTAGCCATAGTATATATATGGCTAGTCCAGTTCAGTTTCTGGTCAATGGTAACCCCCAGGATGTTGATAGTGGGGGATTCAGTGATGGTAATGCCATTGAACATCAAGGGGTGATGGTTAGATTCTCTTTCGTTGGAGATGGTCATTGCCTGACACTTGTGTGGCACGAATGTTACTTGTCACTTGTCAGCCCAAGCCTGGATATTGCCCAGGTCTTGCTGCATTTGGACATGGACTGCTTCAGTATCTGAGGAGTTGCGAATGGTGCTAAACATTGTGCAATCATCAGCGAACATCCCCACTTCTAACCTTATGATGGAAGGAAGGTCACTGATGTAGCAGCTGAAGATGGTTGGGCGAGGACACTACCCTGAGGAACTCCTGCAGTGAAGTCCTGGAGCTGAGATGACTGACCTCCAACAACTACAACCATCTTCCTTTGTGCTCAGTAGGACTCCAACCAGTGGAGAGTTTTCCCCTTGATTCCCATTGACTCCAGTTTTGTTAGGGCTCCTTGATGCCACACTCGGTCAAATGCGGCCTTGATGTCAAGGGCAGTCACTCTCACCTCACCTCGGGAGTTCAGTTGTTTTCTCCATGTTTGAACCAAGGATGTAATGAGGTCAGGAGCTGAGTGGCCCTGGCGGAACCCAAACTGGGCGTCAATGAGCAGGTTATTGCTAAGCAAGTGCTGCTTGATAACACTGTTGATGACCCCTTCCATTACTTTGCTGATGATGGAGAGTAGACTGATGGGGCGGTAATTGGCCGGGTTGAATTTGTCCAGCTTTTTGTGTACAGGACATACCTGGGCAATTTTCCACATAGCCGGGTAGATGCCAGTGTTGTAGCTGTACTGGAACAGCTTGGCTAGGGGCACGGCAAGTTCTGGAGCACAAGTCTTCAATACTATTGCCAGAATATTGTCAGGGCCCATAGCCTTTGCAGTATCCAGTTCCTTCAGCCGTTTCTTGATATCACGTGGAGTGAATCGAATTGGCTGAAGACTGGCATCTGTGATGCTGGGGACCTCCAGAGGAGGCTGAGATGGATCATCCACTCGGCACTTCTGGCTGAAGATTGTAGCAAATGCTTCAGCCTTATCTTTTGCACTGATGTACTGGGCTCCTCCATCATTGATGAGGGGGGTATTTGTGGAGCCTCCTCCTCCAGTGAGTTGTTTAATTGTCCACCACCATTCACGACTGGATGTGGCAGGACTGCAGAGCTTAGATCTGATCCGTTGGTTGTGGGATCGCTTAGCTCTGTCTATCACTTGCTGCTTATGCTGTTTGACACGCAAGTAGTCCTGTGTTATAGCTTCACCAGGTTGACACCTCATTTTTAGGTGTGCCTGGTGCTGCTCCTGGCATGTCCTCCTGCGCTCTTCATTGAACCAGGGCTGATCCCCTGGCTTGATGGTAATGGTAGAGTGGGGGATATGCTGGGCCATGAGGTTACAGATTGTGTTCGAGTACAATTCTGCTGCTGCTGATGGCCCACAGCACCTCATGGATGCCCAGTCTTGAGTTGCTAGATCTGTTCAAAATCTATCCCATTTAGCACGGTGGTAGTGTCACACAACACGATGGAGGGTATCCTCAATGTGAAGGTGGGGTTTCATCTCCACAACTGTAGGGTGGTCACTCCTACCGACACTGTCATGGACAGATGCATCTGCAGCAGGCAGGTTGGTGAGGATGAGGTCAAGTATGTTTTTCCCTCTTGTTGGTTCCCTCACCGCCTGCCGCAGGCTCAGTCTAGCAGCTATGTCATTTAGGACTCGGCCAGCTCGGTCAGTAGTGGTGCTACCGAGCCACTCTTGGTGATGGGCATTGAAGTCCCACCAAGAGTACATTCTGCGCCTTTGCCACCCTCAGTGCTTCCTCCAGGTGATGTTCAACATGGAGGAGCACTGATTCATCAGCTGAGGGAGGGAGTATGTGATAATCAGCAGATTTCCTTGCACATGTTTGACCTGATGCCATGAGACTTCATGGGGTCCGGAGTCGATGTTGAGGACTCCCAGGGCAGCTCCCTCCTGACTGTATACCACTGTGCCACCACCTCTGCTGGGTCTGTCCTGCTGGTGGGACAGGACATATCCAGAGATGGTGATGGTGGTGTCTGGGACATAATCTGTAAGGTATGATTCCGTGAGGATGACTGTCAGGCTGTTGCTTGACTAGTCTGTGAGACAGCTCTTCCAATCTTGGCACTAGCCCCCAGATGTTAGTAAGGGGGTATTTGCAGGGTCGACAGGGCTGAATTTGCCGTTGTTATTTCCGGTGTCTGGGTCGATGCCGGGCGGTCTGTCTGGTTTCATTCCTTTTTTGTAACTTTGTAGCGGTTTGATACAACTGAGTGTCTGGATCGGCCATTTCAGAGTCAAACTCATTGCTGTGGGTCTGGAGTCACATGTAGGCCAGACCAGGTAAGGGCAGCAGATTTCCTTCCCTAAAGGACATTAGTGAATCAGATGGGTTTTTACAACAATCGATGGTTTCCTGGTCATCATCAGATTTTTAATCCCAGATTTTTATTGAATTCAAACTCTACCATCTGCTGTGGTGGGATTCGAACCCGGGTCCCCAGAGCATTACTCTGGATCTCTGGATTACTAGTCCAGCGACAATACCACTGCCTCCCCGAAAGACTGGCAAACAAAGTAATTGCAGGTCTGAGAAATTGTGCTGTTTATATTGATGATCTAATAGTTTTCAGTCAGATGTGGGAGGAGCATTTACAGCATCTGGAAGAATTATTTACTCGGCTACAAGAAGCTAATTTGGTGATGAACTTCCTCAAGTCCCTGTATCTGCGATGTGACCACCTCTCTAAACGTGCTACCCACGATGCTCTGAGACACATGGATGCTCCACAGTGTCCTCAGAAAGGATATGATTGCCTGTCATGAAGCTATTAATGAGTATAATATTTTGGAAAATATTTTTTCTTTTAAAATAGCGGTTTAGTCTGTGGGTGTGTCTTCATTGGATTAAAGCCAGCTAGTCTGGGTGCTTTGATATGCATTAGTTTTGATGTGTAAAAGAGTTGGCTGCATTTGCATATTTGAATAGAGCATTCAAGAAGTGGGGTGAAAAATAATACTTATCTGGCAGATACCAAGCAATATGTTTATATTACTAATAAAATTGGTACAATGAAAGGGGTTTTATTGTCAGAGATGTTTAGTTCAGAGGTTGATGATACAATGAGAGTTTACATTCAATGGGCAGTGGTAGCTATAACTTCAGTAGTTTTCGGGTGTGCAGAGCAGAGGAAATGTGAGATCAAAAGGCAGCTGGAAGCCCCCAACAGGCTCCACAATGAAAAGAACCTCATTTTGAATCTGTAAGGTGAAAATGCTTTGCCTGGTGTTTGGTTAAGTCTATGGGTTGCTGCTGCCTTAATGGAGATTAGTTTGGGAATTTGTTAACAGTTATGATAGTAGTAATTTGTAGCCATGTGTATATATATTCTAACCTGTATAAATTAATAAAATGTTTCCTTTAATTTAATGTAAAACCTCAAGAACTGGTGGTCTGATTCCTGAATTTAGAGTCGCATCTCAAACATAACACTTAAAATTATAGGTTATGACAGTTGTTTAAAGTTTCCCTCTGGGATTTTTAAATAATTCAGCTGTACCAACTGCATCGGTCAGAACAATTGGGGTCTGTGCTGGGATAAATTATATTTCTAGTTCCTTGATTGGTTAGGAATTGGTGAATTTTAAGCTTATGAGTACGAGAGGCTCTTTGAATTCAGGAGTTGGTGAGGTATTTTAGAGGTGGAAAAACTGAAAGGTGGCTTTGGCAATGAAGACTTGTCTGGGAGTAGAAGAGGTAACTCTGATTGGGTTGGAGAGAATCACCAAAAGTAAGTTAACAGAGTTGGCGAATAAGTTACAATTGGGGTTACCTGCGGGTGCTGGGAAATCAGATATAGTTAAAAGTACAGCACAGCATCTACAGTTGGAAGTGAAACCTGACACTAGTGAGTCACAGCTGGATAGAGTGAGACTTCAGTTACAAATGAAGACATTAGAATTTGAACAAGCAAAGGAACTGAAAAAAATCTTGAATTAGAAGCAAAGGACAGAGAAATAATTTTTAAAAAGGAATTAGAAATTGCGAAGATGGAGAAGAAGGAAAGGGAAAGGGGGAGAGAGAGAATTCCAACTGAAAATGTTGGCAGTTAGAAAAGAGATGTCAGTCGGTGAGGAAGGATTTATCTCCAGTGAAGAACCCAGTGGGGAGATGTTTAAATTTGTACAAGCCCTTCCAAAGTTTAAGGAAAAAGATATTGAAGCATTCTTTAATAAAACAAAAGCAAAATACTGCGGATGCTGGAAATCTGAAACAAAAACAAACATTTCTGGAAAAACTCAGAAGGTCTGACAGAATCTGGGGAGAGAAGGGCAGAGTTAACATTTCGAGCCTGTTTGACTCTTCTTCAGAACTAAAGAGAAGTAGAAATGTGGTGAAATATATACTGTTTAAGGTGGGGTGGGAGGGGGGGGCGGGGGGACTGATGAAGCTGGATAGAAGGCCAGTGATAGGCGGAAGCAAAGGAGAGAAGCATTCTTTATTTCATTTGAGAAGCGAGCTAAACAGATGAATGGCCACGGGAAAATTGGACATTATTATTACAGTCTAAGTTGTTAGGTAGGGGGCTTGAGGTTTATGCTTCACTTTCGGAAGAAATGTCGGTGAATTATGATGTGGTGAAAAAGGCTATTTTGAGTGTGTATGAGTTAGTTCCTGAAGCAAACAGGCAGAAATTTAGGAATATGAGAAGACAGCCTGGGCAAACTTAGTTCTACTCTTTCAAACTCAATAGAAGTAATTTTGACTGGTGCACACAGGCATTAAAAATAAAGACAACCTATGCAGTTCTTAGGGAAGCCATTCTTTTGCAAGAATTTAAAATTCAACCCCTTCAGTAGTGAGAATTCATGTGGAGGATCAGAGGGTTGATTCTGTAAGATGAGCAGCAGAGATAGCTGATGATTATGAGTCAATCTTTCAAATTGGAAAAGGATAAAAAGTGGGAAGGTAAAAGGAAGGTAGGAAGTCAGGGAAGAGAAAGAGTAGCTGGAAGTTCCCAGGAAGTTTCTTTTCAGAATAAAAAGGAAGGTGCTGAAGGTAGAAGTGACATTTGAAAATTGAGGTGTTTTCATTGTAATAAAGTGGGACACACAAAGTCAGTGTGTTGGAGGTTACAGGAAAAATCTGTTGGAATTATTGGGGTACAGGAACGCTCCGGAAGTAAAAGTGCTGTGGGTTCTGAGGTTCAGACACAGGAGAAACCAGTGGTTTGTGTACAGGTGAAACAGGGAGAATCAGTGAAAGGTAAAGAAGTGGGAATGTGTTCACAGTTTACTCAAGAGAATTCTGAGGAGCAGGTTGCAGAAATGTTTAAAGACTTTGTATGTGAAGGGAAAGTCTTTTCATGTGTACAGGGTGGAATAGGTAAAGATGTTAAAATTTTAAGAGACACAGGGGCTAATCAATCTTTAATGTTGCGGGATAGCGATATTTGTTGTTCAAAGGTTACAGCAGAAGGTAATAATAAGTGGGGTTCATGGAGATGCTAAATCTATTCCATTGTGGAAGGTAAATTTAAAGAGCAGATGGAAGACAGGTGAAGCAATAGTTGGAGTGGTGGAAAAATTGCCCATTTCAGGGGTTCAGTTTATTCTGGGTAATGGTATAGCTGGATCGCAAATGTAGGTGATGCCTGTGGTAGTTGAGCAGCCTGTAATAGTGTTTTCAACAGAAATGCTACAGAAGGAACATCCTGGATTGTTTCCTGATTGTGTTGTAATGAGATCAAAGGCTCATAGGGAAGAACAAGATAAACAAGAAAGGCAGGCAGTTCAAAGGCAAGAAGGTGTCGAAATCCAATTAGCTGGCACTGTATCTGATAACATTGTTCAGGAGGAAAGAATACAGGACAATACAGCTGAAATGTTTAACTCAAAGAGGTTAGTGGAGTTACAGAAAAATGATTTGCAATTTAAACAGTTATATCAGAAAGCTGATTCAGAAACAGGAGCAAAATATATTCCAGTATGTTATTATCTTGGGGAGATAAGAAAATGGAAGTTGGATTATGTCTCAGCAAATGAAAACTGGAGAAAGGTACATCAGATTGTTATCCCATTAGTGTATAGAAATGAGATTCTGAGGATTGTTCATGAAATTCCAATAGGGGGACATTTAGGAATTAGGAAAACACAGGAAAAGATACAGAGGTTTTTTTTGCCCAGGATTGCAAAGGGATGTAGTCAAATTCTGTAGAACCTGTCATACATGTCAAATAACAGGGAAACCACAAGCAGTGATTAAGCCGATGCCTTTAATCCAAACACCAGCATTTGAAGAACCTTTTACCAGGGTCATGATTGATTGTGTAGGACCCGTCCCTAAGACTAGAAGTGGAAATCAGTATTTACTGACAATGGATGTGTCTACCAGGTTTCCTGAAGTGATACCTTTAAGAAATATTACAACTAAGAAGATTGTGGAGGAGTTAGTTAAATTTTTTACAAGTTATGGTTTACCTAAAGAAATACGATCAGATCAGGGGTCAAATTTCATGTCACAGCTGTTTAAGGAAGTAATGAACAGTTTGGGAATAAAACAGTTTAAATCAACAGCTTATCATCTGGAGTCACAAGGAGCTTTGGAAAGATGGCATCAAACTTTAAAACCTATGATGAGAGCAAACTGTCAGGATTATCCACAGGATTGGGATATAGGAATTCCATTCTTGTTATTTGCTATTAGAGACGCTCCTCATGCATCGACTGGTTTTAGCCCTTTTTGAACTGGTTTATGGTCATGAGGTAAGGGGACCACTGAAATTAATCCATGAGAAATTGGTGGGTCAAAATTCAGAAACTACTCTCCTGGATTACATACCAAATTTCAGGGAAAGATTGAACAGAGCATGTGAGTTGGCTAGGGAACATTTAAACATATCACAGCAAGTGATGAAAGTGAAGCAGATGAGAAAGCTAAAACTCACAGTTTTGTTTCTGAAGAGAAAGTACTAGTTTTGTTACCAGTACTAGGTGATTCATTAAATGCAAGATTTAGTGGGCCTTACAGGAATGAAAAGAAATTGAGTGAAGTAATTTATTGAATAAATACTCCAGATAGAAGAAAGAAGCAGAGGATGTGTCAAGTAAATATGCTTAAAAAGTACTTTAACAGGGAAGAGGAACAAAAAGAGGTATTAGTGATGGTGGATGATGAGAAAGAGGGAGAAGTGCAGGAATCTGAAATTGATTTTCCTCTAATCAAATTGGATAATGAGGGGGTGCTTGAAAATTTAAATGAAATATTGAGTTTGTTTCCAAACAAGTGTCAAAGTGATTTGGAAAAGCTATTGCAGTCACGCAAACCTATTTATGAAAATAAGTTGGGAAAGACACATTTATCTTTACATGATGTGTGTATAGAAATATCATCTTCAGTGAGGCAACATCCTTATAGATTAAATCCGGCAAAGTTATCACAAGTACAGAAAGAAATTGATTTCATGCTTCAAAGTGATATCATTGAGTCTAGTTGCAGTAACTGGAGTTTGCCTGTTGTACTGGTACTGAAACCGGATGGAACACAAACTGTGTGTGGACTATCGAAAAGTGAATGTGGTGACAAAAGCAGGTTTGTGTCCTATACCACGGTTGGAGGATTGTATTGAGAAAGTGGGGCAATCAAAATTTATCACAAAGATTGACTTGCTAAAAGGATATTGGCAGGTACCATTGTCGGAGAGGGCAAAGGAGATATCAGCTTCTGGAACACCAAGTGGACTATATCAGTTTAAAGTGATGCCTTTTGGTATGAAGAATGCACCTGCAACATTTCAAATACTGACAGACAAAGTAATTGTGGGTCTAAGCAATTGTGCTGTTTATATTGATGATCTAATAGTTTTCAGTCAGATGTGGGAGGAGCATTTGCAGCATCTGGAAGAATTATTTACTCGAGTGCAAGAGTTAATTTGGTGATGAACTTGGCTAAATGTGAATTTGCAAAAGCGTAAGTTACGTATCTAGGCCATACCATTGGACAGGGTAAGGTGGCGAAGATGCGAAAGTCAAGACTATCGTGAATTTCCCAGTGCCTACAACAAAATGAGAAGTTTTGGGATTTCTGGGCATGAGTGGGTTTTACCAAATTTATACCAAATTTTAGCCATGTGGTTGCTCCACTGACTGAACTATTAAAAAGGAACAAGAAGTTTCAATGGACACTGGAATTTCCTCTACATTGGAGAGACCAAACGCAGACTGGGTGACCGCTTTGCAGAACACCTTCGGTCTGTCCGCAAGCATGACGCAGACCTCCCTGTCGCTTGCCATTTTAACACTCCACCCTGTTCTCTTGCCCACATGTCCATCCTTGGCTTGCTGCATTGTTCCAGTGAAGCTCAACGCAAACTGGAGGAACAGCACCTCATCTTCCGACTAGGCACTTTACAGCCTTCCGGGATGAATATTGAATTCAACAACTTTAGATCTTAAACTCCCCCTCCCCCCACCCCCTTTCCGTTTCTTCCCTCTCCTTTTTGTTTTTTCCAATAATTTATATAGATTCTTCTTTCCCCACCTATTTCCATTATTTTTAAATGTATTTCCATCCATCGCTTATTTCACCCCCACCCCCACTAGAGCTATCTGTACCTTGCTTGTCCTGCTCTCCAATCTTAATTAGCACATTCCTTTAGCTAATATCACCACCTTCAACACCTCTTTGTACTTTTGTCTGTGACATCTTTTGATTATCTGCTCCTATTACTGCTTGCTTGTCCCTACAACCACCGCCCCCCCCAGCCCTGCAACCCACCCTTAAACCAGCTTATATTTCACCCCTCTCCTAATATTACTTAGTTCTGTTGAAGGGTCATGAGGACTCGAAATGTTAACTTTGCTCTTCTCCGCAGATGCTGCCAGACCTGCTGAGTTTTTCCAGGTATTTCTGTTTCTGTTTTTGTTTTGGATTTCCAGCATCCACAGTTTTTTGTTTTTTATCAGAAGTAATTTGATAGTTTGAAAACTGTATTAACCACGACACCAGTTTTGGCAGTGCCCAATTATGCCAAACAGTTCAAGTTGGCCACTGACACGAGCGATATAGGCATTGGGGCTGTACTGTTACAAGAAGATAACACTGGAATTGAAAAACCGATAGGGTATTATTCACGGAAGCTGAATGTACAACAGAAAAGATATTCAATGATTGAAAAGGAGATGTTGGGTTTGGTGTTAGCATTGCAGCATTTTGACATCTATGTGGCAAACAATTCATCAGAAACAATTGCTTATACAGAGCACAATCCTTTAAAGTTTCTGGATAAATTTTGAGACAAAAGTGCAAGGGGTGAGTTTCCCCTGTGGTGGGTGGGCTCAGGAGCGGGATTGAGTGGGCTCGGGTGGGCTCGGGTGGGTTCGGGCCTGATCAGGGGGGACAGGGGGAAGGGGGACAGGGGGACAGGGGGGGCAGGGGGAAAGGGGGGACAGGGGGACAGGGGGGACAGGGGGGACAGGGGGACGGGGGGACGGGGGGAAGGGGGACGGGGGGACAGGGGGGACAGGGGGACAGGGGGGACAGGGGGAAGGGGGGACAGGGGGACAGGGGGACGGGGGAAAGGGGGACGGGGGGACAGGGGGACAGGGGGGAAGGGGGACGGGGGGACAGGGGGACAGGGGGGACAGGGGGAAGGGGGGACAGGGGGGACAGGGGGACAGGGGGACAGGGGGGACAGGTGGGACAGGGGGACAGGTGGACAGGGGGACCAGGGGGGAAGGGGTGGGCGGTGGCTGCAGCCCATTGAGGGCCGTGTCCACCTGGTGACCTGTTTAAAATTGGCTCAGGCAGCCTTCCAAAGGCTGGCACTGATGTGGCCCAGGAGGATGAGGGCAGCGCCCTCAGAGAGCAGGTCAGGCAGGAGGGCAGCTCAGCAGGTCAGGCAGCCCCAGGGTTTTTGGGTGAGAGCCTCAGTGCCCTCCTGGAGGAGGTGGCAGCACCGCGCGGCATCATCATGGTGCCTGGGAGGAGGGTCTGCTCCCACAATGTGGTCAGACACACCCTAGGCGCAGTGCCCAGGTTTAATGGCCTCTTGCGGTCAGGAAGGGTGAGCACCACGTTGACGTGGGTCACTTAGCACAGTGATTAGATTGACCCCCTCCTGGCCCTTCATCCCCCCCAATTCGGAATTCTGTTATTGCGTTGGTTCATTCCCGGAATGTGACCTTTACTGTCTGGGTCAGCATTTATTGCCCATCCCTAGTTGCCCCTGAGAGGGTGGGTGCTGAGCTGGGTTCTGTGTCCGCTGCATGTGGTACACGTACCCCCACGGGACTGCGTTTTGGGGGGTGAGCCCGAGGGTCTGGACCAGGCGCAGCGCTGGAACACCGAAACTTCCCACAGGCAGGATGCTGAGTGACTGGGAGGGGAACTTCCAGGTCTTGGGGCAGTCACCCCTCTGCCGCCCTTGCCCACCAGGTGGTAGTGCTCATGTGTTTGGAAGCTCTTACAGAGTGAGTGGTAAAATGTCAATGAGGCAGCATCTGGACAAGGGGGTGAGTCCTGGCCGCTTGGACTGAGTGTCTTGAGGCTCCAGGGTCACGATTCAGCTGAGCCCTGCGAGGTTTTCCTCAGCTGGGGTTGGCCAGGCTGCAATGGGGCTGCAGGTAGAGAGGGGACTCATCAATGCTCCTCTCTCCTTTCAGGAGAAGACATCCCATAATAATGCTGAGAGGCTGCGGACTGGCGGTGGATCGCCACACCTACCCATCCTCACTCGATATGAGCAGGAGGCCCTGGAGCTGGACAGGCGCCATGTGCCCAGGTCAAGTGGCCGTGGTGAGGTTGGGGTGTGACTGGGAGGTAAGGGAGCTGTGCACAGAGGTCACAATGTCTGTCAGTGCAAACAGTCCATTGCTGACTGTACATTGATTTCAGCCTCCAACATGGGATCCCCATTGACGCTGGAGGGAGAAGTGAATCCTGATCCAGGTGCCAGGCACATTAACCGTGTAACAACTTCAACTCATCAAATGTCCTTGTTCTTCCTTTCAGCCTCTCTGAGCAGCCCGGACTCAGGAGGCAGAGGGACCACCGCTCACCCCTGAGGGCCCAGCAGATATAAACGCACCAGCCTCACTCCCTCTCAGCCAGGCAGGCACCAGCGCAGATACCAGCACCTCGGTGGGGATTAGATCATTGGCTAGTGTCCCAGGGCACAGCAGTGAGGGCACTTCACACTCGCTTGAGGTACAGGTGGAGGTAGAGAGTGCCCAGGGCACCGGCAGTTGGAGGGCTGCTGGGGACCAGGAACATGCTCAGTCGGTGGCTGATGATGAGCCTCTGGATTTGTCCCTCAGGCAGCAGACACTGGGAGTCCAGCAGGGTGTGCGGGAGGATCTGGCGGAGATACATGAGGGAATGTGTGCCATAGTCTCCATGATGGAGGAGTCCATGTGGAGAATGAACAATGCAGTGACCCTCATGCCCGGGCGCACTGCCCCTTCCATGGAGAGAGTGACGACTCTCATGGAGAGGCTGCTCCAGGAGCTGAATCGGGGCTTCCTGGGGTTGCGCTCGGACCTGCAACCCTCACATTGACCTCAGGTGGTCAGTGCCAGTGTGTGAGATGGATGGGGCACCCGGTATCCCAGCTCGGTGCCCGTCCATCAATGGTGAGCAGGGAGGTCCAGAGCGACCTCACATTGGCGCACGAGCTGCCTGTTGTCTCTGCGGGCTCCTCTCAGGGCGCTCCGGATGAGGGCAGCAGCTCCTCTGCCCCTCTGCCAGTGACTGTGGCATCTGATGAGGCTGCGATGACTGGGGAGATGCATCTTCTTCCTCTGCTGCATCCTCCCCTTCCAGCGCCAGATTGTGGAGAGTGCAGCATGCTACCACTATCACTGACACACGATCTGGGGGGTACTGGAGTGCTCCCCCTGAATGGTCCAGGCATCGGAAGCGCATCTTGAGAAGATCGATGGTTCTCTCCACCACAGCCCTTGTGGTGCCCTGGCTCCTATTGTACCGCTGCTCAGCTTCTGTTCTTGGATGGCGGAGAAGCGTCATGAGCCACCTTCTGAGGGGATAGCCCTCGTCACCCAGCAGCCACCCATCCAGCCGGGCACCTGGGAGTGCCTGAGGATGTAGGTGTTGTGGGAGCTGCCTGGGTACCTGGCACAGACTTGTAGAATCTGCATCCTGTGATCACACACTATCTGCACGTTCATGGAGTGGAAGCCCTTCCTGTTGACGAAGGTACCGGGCTCACCCGCTGGCGCCTTGATGGCCACATGTGTACAGTCTATAGCACCCTGGACATGGGGGAAGCCAGCAATGGCCACGAAGCCTCTGGCTTGCTCTGTCTGGCCTGCCTGGTCGCAGCGGAAGTGGATGAAGGTCAATGCCCGTCTGAACAGAGCGTCTGTAACCTGCTTGACACAAATGTGGACAGCTGATTGGGAGACACCACAAAGATCACCCACCGAGCCCTGGAAGGAGCCAGAGGTTTAGAAGCTCAGGGCAGCTGTGACCTTCAGAGCCGCTGGCATGGGGTGTCCACCCACACAGTTAGGGGAGATCTCAGGGACAATCATCTGACAGATAGAGTTGACTCTCTCCCTTGACAGTCGGAGCCTCCTTCGGCACTGCACCTCAGACATATTGAGGTAGCTGCTTCGCCGCCTGTAAACCCCGGCAGCAGGATAGTGGCATCTTCTGTGGCCCCTTCCGCCTTGGACTACCTCTTGGTCCTGTGCCCCTTGTGCCTGCGCCTGGCCTCCCAAAGGTGGCTCCCCTGGAGGCTGAATGTGTATTCCTGGCCTCCTCCCCCTTCTGGCCCTCCCTTCCCCCTCAGAGGAGCTGCCTCCAGAGGACAGTTCAGCTCCCATTCCCAGGCTAAGGGAAGGCTTCCTGAAACCTGGGAGGCCCCAGAAATGCTGTTTGTTCCGGACTCAGACCCTGAGGCTTTTACTCCTGTCCAAGCAGCTGTGAAGAGTTTTGAAATTCTCCTGTTCACACAGACAGGTAGCAGGAAGTTTAAAAAGTAAATGACTAGCAACTCGCATTCGCGACCCACTCATCTTATCCCGCCCGTGGATGAGGTTTTTAAAAATGTGGCCTACCCGCCTGCCCGTTGTGCCCGTGCGACACTCTGAAAACCGCTGAGTGTTACCGCGTCAAGGACCTTAAGTAGCTCGTTAATTAATAGCAGGCGCGCCTCGGAAGTCATAGCGCCTGAAATATCGCGATGGCGCAGAGTGATGCCGGGACACATGCCCAACATCATCATCGTGCATCATTTTACACGTGGGTGTGTCAGACCCGCCCACGCTCACCAACAGAAACATTCTGGCCCAAGGCTTTTCAGGTGGAGCCGATTGTTACAACCATTTAATTTACAGATTACATATATTGCTGGGAGAGAAAGTCTGTTCACAGATACATTTTCAAGAGTTTGAAGCTTAAAGGCAAATGGGACATTTAAAAAAAACCTGGGCACTGAACTGGAGTGATCTCTGTTGATACCAAGCACTCGTGTATATATATATAGTTATGTTAATGTATGCATCTGGTAATGTAACAGTGTAATAAGTATAGGAGATAGTGTGAGATGGGTTATTAAAATGAAGCTGTCTTTTAGAATTATGACGGTTCATTTTCTGATAAGGAGGGGGATGTAATGAAGCTATTAATGTATATAATATTTTGGAAAATATTTTTCTTTTAAAATAGAGGTTTAGTCTGCGGGTGTGTCTTAATTAGATTAAAGCAGCTAGTCTGGGTGCTTTGATATGTATTAGTTTTGATGTGTAAGAGAGTTGGCTGCATTTGCATTTTTTGAATAGAACATTCAAGAAGTGGGGTGAAAACTGACACCTTTCTAGCAGATACCAAGCCACATGTTTATATTACTAATAAAATTGGTACAATGAAAGGGGTTTCATTGTTAGAGAGGTTTAGTTCGGAGGTTGTTGATACAATGAGAGTTTGAATTCAATCAGTGGTGGTATGTATAACTTCAGTAGTTTTCGGGTGTGCAGGGCAGAGACAATGTGAGATCAAAAGGCAGCTGTGAGCCCCCAACAGGCTCCACAGGAACCAAAGTGAAATGAACCTCATTTTGAATCTGTAAGGTGAAAATGCTTTGCCTGGTGTTTGGTTATGTCTATGGGTTGCTGTTACCTTAATGGGGATTAGTTTGGGAATTTGTTAACAGTTATGATAGTAGTAATTTGTAGCCATGTGTATATATATTTTAACCTGTGCAATTAATAAAATGTTTCATTTAGTTTAATGTAAAACCTCGATAACTGGTGGCCTGATTCCTGAATTTAGAGTCGCATCTCAAACATAACACTTAAAATTATAGGTTATGACAGTTGTTTAAAGTTTCCCTCTGGGATTTTTAAATAACTCCACTTTATCTACCTCATCGGTCATAACATTGCCATAGAGAGAGCGCAATGAAGGTTCACCAGACATTTTCTGGGGATGGTGGGACTGTCCTGAGAAGAGGGATTGGGGAAACTGGGCCTGTATTCTCTAGAGTTTCGAAGAATGAAAGTTGACTCCTTGAAACCTACAAAATATTTAAAGGAATGGACAGGGTAGATGCAGGTCAGATGTTTCCCCTGGTTGGGGAGTCTAGAACTAGGGGGCACAATTTCAAAATAAGGGGGAAGCCACTTAGGACCGAGATGAGGAGAAATGTCTTCACGCAGAGGGTTGTGAATCTTTGGAATTCTCTACCCCAGGGGGCTGTGGAAGCTCAGTCATTGGGTATGTTTAAGGGATATGGTGATAGTGTGGGGAACAGGCATCGGAGTGGATGATCAGCCACGATCGTATAGAATGGCAGGGCAGGCTCAATGGGCTGAATGGCCTATTCCTCCTCTTATGTTCCTATATTGCTCTGTTCCTGTATAGTGATGCGGTGAAAATATCCATGGCTTCCTTGAGCGGTACTTTGGTAAATAGGTAGCAAAGTTGAATAAACACATGGACACAGCATTGCTATCGATTTATGAGTCTTGTCCAGCCTTTGTAAATGTGAAGGATTCCTTCACTTTGTACGTGGAAAATTTGGTCAAAACTGGTTGTAACAATTCACCCAACCGTTTAACCAATTCATGTTGTGCAGAGCCAGTGACAGATAAGAGAGGGCGTAGAGGGAGATTACTCCTGTGTGCCCTGGGCAGCCCGTACATACGCAGTCACGGTGAGACACGGGGGGAATCCGAACATATATATCACATATATACCAGCTTCTCACTCTTACACAGTGCAATAAGCTTTCGAGCAAGTTGTGTGGATCTGGCTGAGACATGCGCCCAATGGATACGAGTTTAAACCCATCATTAAAAATGACATGCGACAGTCACACTAGTTGAGGATGCCTAGTCCAACTGTTTAGTTAGGTTTACAGATAATGTATGTCTGGCTTTGCCTTGAAGACTCACATTCGTGATAAATGTGAAATCAGCCAAGTTGTTGGATATCCCACAATATGCAGGCGCTGGATCAGCTCGGCACATTTCCAAAGACTCAGTTTTTTCATTGGCCGCAGGTTTGTGGTGCAATAGCTGGAGGAGAAGAGTTTGAATTCAGCCAACACCTTTTCCTGTTTTAAGTGGGAAGAGGGTACACCAGAATTGAAAGCGTGCTCAAGAGCAAACGCCTCTCTATCTGAGAGTACATGGTAAGAGACATTTACTATGTGTTTGGCGGAGTTATTAATTGTACTGCCAAACTATTTCCGCGTTAGTAAGTTTACAGTGTGGGCATGTTTCAAACGGGTTCTGTTTATTGAAGCAATATATAGCGGCATAAACAGATCAAATCAAAAATGAAAGAAATTTATGTACCTCAGACCAAGCGCCATGTAGGGCACAGCATAAGTTAGTACCTATTATCAATCTGTTCAATCTCATCTCACATAAACGCTCACTCGATCGTGGGACTGTGTCTCACTTTAGCATTAACGATACTTTTAAAAATGAAAACTGGCACAACCTCGGGTTTAATACACGCTTGGAGAAATCCGATAGATAGTTTACCTGTTCTTAACTTACCTGTAAACCGAGCTGTGTTGTTGATATCCTGAATTTGGTCTTTGCTGTTCCTCCATCTCAGGTATATAAATAGTTGTTTGGGAGTATGACTTGAGTATTGCTGAAAAAGAGACATATTGTTGAAACTTTTCATCTTGCACTCATCAGGACAGGTTTGCAAGAATAGCAAATCTCAAAGGGAACAACAATTTATACTGCACGAGAAAGGGTTGCTGTTGGCAGTTGGACTCTCGTTGGTAGAGGCGTTGCCATGGAGAATGTACCAGAGGAACTGCTCCTTTTGTTTGCAGAGGCCGTGTCCCTGTGTATAAATGTTTGTTGCTCCTAGCAGATAAAAATGAGCCACATTATGAGCGGAACTGATTGTCTTAAATTGGCCATTAGTGCAGATATTAGCGCACTCAGGATTGCTCAGCAAGTGCTGTCCAATCACAGGATCATATTGAACAGGAGATATTTTGGTTTTTTTCCCTCAGAGGTTTGTGAGGCTTTGGAACTCTCTGCCTCAGAAAGAGGTGGAGGCGGGGCCATTGAATATTTTTAAGGCGGAGGTAGATAGATTCTTAACAAAAACAAAAATACCTGGAAAAACTCAGCAGGTCTGACAGTATCTGCGGAGAGGAACACAGTTAATATTTCGAGTCCGTATGACTCTTCATCAGAACTAAGTAAAAATAGAAGAGAGGTGAAATATAAGCTGGTTTAAGGAGGGGTGGGACAGGTAGAGCTGGATAGAGGGCCAGTGATAGGTGGAGATAACCAAAAGATGTCATAGACAAAAGGACAAAGAGGTGTTGAAGCTGGTGAAATAGAAAAGAGGTCTATGACATCTTTTGGTTATCTCCACCTATCACTGGCCCTCTATCCAGCTCTACCTGTCCCACCCCTCCTTAAACCAGCTTATATTTCACCTCTCTTCTATTTTTACTTAGTTCTGTTGAAGAGTCATATGGACTCGAAACGTTAACTGTTCCTCTCCGCAGATACTGTCAGACCTGCTGAGTTTTTCCAGCTATTTTTGTTTTTGTTTTGGATTTCCAGCATCCGCAGTTTTTTGCTTTTAACGTAGATAGATTCTTGTTAGGCAAGAGAATCAAAGGTTATCGGGGGTAGATGGGAATGTGGAAATCGAAACACAAACATATCAGCCATGATCTTATTGACTGGCAGAACAGGCTTGAGGGGCTGAATGGCCTACTCCTGTTCCTATTTCATTTGTTTGTATGTTAACAACTTGCCAACCAGTCAGCACCCTTTTTTCCTGTAGTATAAATTGTTGTGATTGTTTGAAATTTGGTATTCTTGTGTTTGTCCTCCTGAGTGTAAACTGAGAAATTTCAGCAACATGTCTCTGTTTTCAGTGATAGTTTTCTCTATTGTTCCCTGCTAATGTTACATGTATCCTGTGTTGTCCCTGCCAAACTGCCTGATACGTTTCTCTAAATTAAATGCCAATGGTGTAATATGGCCAAGAATCAACCTACTTTATATAAATGCGGTTAATTGTTGCCAGCAACTCCTGAAAAGCAGCAGGAATGAAGTTCCGGCTGGGAAAGTTTGTGCTGTAACAGGGGAGTTGGAAAGTGTCAGCAGAGCCAAACCACATCCACCTCAGCATGTGGAGCGAGAGTCAATTCAAACCACAGGCACAGAGATACGCACGCAGCAACACACTCACTAACACGCACACTCTCACTGACACACTCACTAACACGCACACTCACTGACACACTCACTAACACGCACACTCTCACTAACACACTCACTAACACGCACACTCTCACTGACACACTCACTAACACGCACACTCACTGACACACTCACTAACACGCACACTCTCACTAACACACAAACACACACACTCCCACTAACACACTCACTAACACGCACACTCTCACTGACACACTCACTAACACACACTCCCACTAACACACTCACTAACACGCACACTCTCACTAACACACTCACTAACACGCACACTCTCACTAACACACTCACTAACACGCACACTCTCACTAACACACTCACTAACACGCACACTCTCACTAACACACTCACTAACACGCACACTCTCACTGACACACAAACACACACACACTCACTGACACACTCACTAACACACACTCCCACTAACACACTCACTAACACGCACACACTCACTAACACACAAACACACACACACTCACTGACACACTCACTAACACACACTCCCACTAACACACTCACTAACACGCACACTCTCACTGACACACTCACTAACACGCACACTCTCACTGACACACTCACTAACACGCACACTCTCACTAACACACAAACACACACACACTCACTAACACACTCACTAACACACACTCCCACTAACACACTCACTAACACGCACACTCTCACTAACACACAAACACACACACACTCACTGACACACTCACTAACACGCACACTCTCACTGACACACTCACTAACACACACTCCCACTAACACACTCACTAACACGCACACTCTCACTAACACACAAACACACACACACTCACTGACACACTCACTAACACACACTCCCACTAACACACTCACTAACACGCACACTCTCACTGACACACTCACTAACACGCACACACTCACTGACACACTCACTAACACGCACACTCTCACTAACACACAAACACACACACACTCACTGACACACTCACTAACACACACACTCTCACTAACACACTCACTAACACGCACACTCTCACTGACACACTCACTAACACGCACACTCACTGACACACTCACTAACACGCACACTCTCACTAACACACTCACTAACACGCACACTCTCACTAACACACAAACACACACACACTCACTGACACACTCACTAACACGCACACTCTCACTGACACACTCACTAACACACACACACTCACTGACACACTCACTAACACACACTCCCACTAACACACTCACTAACACGCACACTCTCACTAACACACAAACACACACACACTCACTGACACACTCACTAACACACACTCCCACTAACACACTCACTAACACGCACACTCTCACTAACACACTCACTAACACGCACACTCTCACTAACACACGAACACACACACACTCACTGACACACTCACTAACACGCATTCTCACTAACACACTCACTAACACGCACACTCTCACTAACACACAAACACACACACACTCACTGACACACTCACTAACACACACTCCCACTAACACACTCACTAACACGCACGCACTCACTGACACACTCACTAACACGCACACTGTCACTAACACACTCACTAACACGCACACTCTCACTAACACACGAACACACACACACTCACTGACACACTCACTAACACGCACACTCTCACTGACACACTCACTAACACGCACACTCTCACTAACACACTCACTAACACGCACACTCTCACTAACACACGAACACACACGCACTCTCACTAACACATGAACACACACACACACTCGCTAACACACTCACTAACACACACACTCTCACTACCACACTCACTAACACACACTCTCACTAACACACTCACTAATACACTCACTAACAAGCACACTCTCACTAACACACGAACACACACGCACACTCGCTAACACACTCACTAACACACACACTCTCACTACCACACTCACTAACACACACTCTCACTAACACACTCACTAATACACTCACTAACAAGCACACTCTCACTAACACACGAACACACACACTCTCACTAAAACACTCACTAACACACACTCTCACTAACACACACACTCTCACTAACACACTCACTAATACACTCACTAACACACTCACTAATACACTCACTAACACACGAACACACACTCTCACTAACACACTCACTAATACACTCACTAATACACTCACTAACATGCACACTCTCACTAACACACGAACACACACACACTCACTAACACACTCACTAACACACTCACTAATACACTCACTAACACGCACACTCTCACTAACACACGAACACACACTACTCTCACTAACACACTCACTAACACACTCACTAATACACTCACTAACATGCACACTCTCACTAACACACGAACACACACACACTCACTAAAACACTCACTAACACACTCACTAATACACTCACGAACACACTCACTAACACACTCACTAACACACTGACTAATACACTCACGAACACACTCACTAATACATTCACTAACACACTCACGAACACTCTCACTAACACACTCACTAACACACTCACTAACACACTCACTAATACACTCACTAACACGCACACTCTCACTAACACACACACACGAACACACACACACTCACTAGCACACTCACTAATACACTCGCTAACACACTCACTAATACACTCACTAACACACGAACACACACACTCTCACTAACACACTCACTAATACACTCACTAACACACTCACTAATACACTCACTAACACGCACACTCTCACTAACACACGAACACACACACACTCACTAACACACTCACTAACACACTCACTAACACACACACACTCTCACTAAGACACTCACTAACACACACACACTCTCACTAAGACACTCACTAACACACACACACTCACTAACACACTCGTTAACACATAAAGACACTCTCACTAACACACTCACTATCACACACAGGTACACACACACAGACACACACGCTCTCACTAACACACAGACACACACACACTCTCACTAACACGCACACGCACACTTACTAACACACACTCTCACTAACACAAGTGCACACACTGACTGCCACACTCTCTCACTAATACGCAAACACACACAGACTCACTAACACACTCATGAACACACACACTCTCTCACTAATGCACACACACAGTCACTAACGCATACTCTCACTAACTCACATGGGCACACTCACTAACACACACTCTCACTAACACACACACACATACATACATACACACACTAAGACACACACACACAGTAACAGAAACACACACCCATATACACTCACTGGCACACACAAACTCACTAACAAACACTGTCACCAACACACACATATACATGCACACACCCTCTCACTGACACACACAAAAAAACACACACACATACATACACAAACAGTTACTAACAAACAAACTCTCACTAATACACAGACACACACACACACAGACACTCACTAACACTAACACTAACATACACACTCTCACTGACCCACACACTCTCAGTAACATACACTCACATATACACACACACACTCAGCAACACACACACCCATACACTTGCACGTACACAAACACATGCTCACTAACATACTCATTAACATACACACTCTCACAGAATCACACAATGCAGAAGAGGCCCTTCGGCCCATCGAGTCTGCACCGACACGTGAGAAACACCTGACCTACCTACCTAATCCCATTTACCAGCACTTGGCCCATAGCCTTGAATGTTATGACGTGCCAAGTGCTCATCCAGGTACTTTTTAAAGGATGTGAGGCAACCCGCCTCCACCACCCTCCCAGGCAGCGCATTCCAGACCGTCACCACCCTCTGGGTAAAAAAGTTTTTCCTCACATCCCCCCTAAACCTCCTGCCCCTCACCTTGAACTTATGTCCCCTCGTGACTGACCCTTCAACTAAGGGGAACAGCTGCTTCCTATCCACCCTGTCCATGCCCCTCATAATCTTGTACACCTCGATCAGGTCGCCCCTCAGTCTTCTCTGCTCCAACGAAAACAACCCAAGTCTATCCAACCTCTCTTCATAACTTAAATGTTTCATCCCAGGCAACATCCTGGTGAATCTCCTCTGCACCCCCTTCCAGTGCAATCACATCCTTCCTATAATGTGGTGACCAGAACTGCACACAGTACTCCAGCTGTGGCCCCACCAAGGCTCTATACAACTCCAACATGACCTCCCTACTTTTGTAATCTATGCCTCGATTGATAAAGGCAAGTGTCCCATATGCCTTTTTCACCACCCCACTAACATGCCCCTCCGCCTTCAGAGATCTATGGACATACACACCAAGGTCCCTTTGTTCGCTCTCGCTAACACACACACACATAGACACTCCATAGAACCATAGAAAAGTTAGAGCACAGAAGGAAGCCATTCGGCCCATCTTGTCCATGCCAGCCCAAGGACACCCAGGTGCCCTTTCTAATCCCACCTTCCTACACCCGGCCCATAGCCCTGCAGCTTACAGCACTTAAGGTGCAGATCCAGGTACTTTTTAAAAGAGTTTAGAGTTTCTGCCTCTACCACCAACTTGGGCAGCGAATTCCAGACACCCATTACCCTCTGTGTAAAAAAGCTCTTCCTCATGTCCCCCCTACACCTTCTGCCACTTATCTTGAATCTATGTCCCCTGGTTCTAGAATTCTCCACCAAGGGAAACAATTTGATCCTGTCCACTCTATCTATTCCCCTCATAATTTTGTACACCTCAATCAATTCACCTCTCAGCCTTCTTTGTTCTAAGGAAAATAACCCCAACCTATCCAATCTCTCCTCGTAGCTACACTTTTCTAACCCTGGCAACATTCTTGTAAACCTCCTCTGCACTCTCTCCAGAGCTATTACGTCCTTCCTGTAATGTGGTGACCAGAACTGCACACAATACTCCAGTTGTGGCCTCACCAGTGTTTTATACAATTCCAACATTATATCCTTACTTTTCTATTCTATACCTCTGCCAATGAAGGAGAGCATTCCATATGCCTTCTTTACAACCTTGTCTACTTGAACTGCAGCCTTCAGTGACCTGTGTACTTGTACGCCAAGATCTCTCACTTCATCTACCCCTCTTAGTATATTCCCATTTATTGTGTGATCCGTGTAACTGTTTGACCTCCCTAAATGTATGACCTCACACTTCTCTATGTTAAAATCCATCTGCCACTTTACCGTCCACTCCACCAACCCATCTATATTGTTTTGGAGATTATGGCTATCCTCTACACTATCCACTACTCGGCCAATCTTTGTGTCATCTGCAAATTTCCCAATCGTGCCCCCCACATTCACGTCCAAATCGTTAATATATAACACAAACAGCAAGGGTCCCAACACCGAGCCCTGTGGAATACCACTTGAGACAACTTTCCATTAACTTCACAACTCATTAACACACTCTCACTCTGACACACATACACACACACTCTCACTAACACACTCACTAACAGACATAGGTGTGCTGACACATACACAAACATACACACACACTCACTAACACACACACAGAGATTCGATAACACACTTTCACTAACATGCACACACACACTCACATACATACACACAGTCTCTCACTAACACACCTGCACACTAACACACACTCTCACTAACACGCAAATGCACATACACCCACACACATTCACTAACACACACTTTCACTAACACACACACACTTTTACTAACACACACCTGCACACTAACACACACTCTCACTAATACTCAAACACACCCACTCACTAACACACAAACACACACTCTTAGTAATACACACAAACACACTCACTAACACATTCTTTAACACAGGCACACTCTCACTAACACACACTGTCACTAACACACATGCACACACACACATACACATGCATATACGCACACCCTCTCACTGATGCATGCACACACACTCACCTATCTACACACATACACTCTCACTCACCTATCTACACACATACACTCTCACTCACCTATCTACACACGTGCACTCACACTCTCGCTAACATGCAAACTATCGCTAACACACACACACACTAACACACACAATAACATACACACTCTCACTGGCAAACACACTCGTAGTAACACACACACACACTCATGTGCATAGACTCACTAATACACACGCAGACACTCACTAACACACTCACACACACACAGACACACACACACACTCATATACACGCACGCACACTAACACACAGGCACACACACATACACACAAACAGCCTCAATAACACACTCATTAACACACATACTCTCACTAGTATCTACACATAGGGAGGTGGTGGTATAGTGGTATTGTCACTGGACTGGTAACCCAGAGACCCAGGGTAATGCTCGGGGGACCCGGGTTTGAATCTTGCCATGGCAGATGGTGGAATTTGAATTCAATAAAAATCTGGAATTAAAACTCTAATGATGACCATGAAACCATTGTGTAAAAACCCATCTGGTTCACTAATGCCCTTTAGGAAAGGAACCTACCTGGTGTGGCCTAAATGTGACTCCAAATCCACAGCAATGTGGTTGACTCTTATCTTCCCTCTGAAGAAAGGGCAATAAATGCTGGACATCCAGTGGCAACCACATCCCATGAATAAAAAAAACAGACCCTCACTAACAAACAGATATTCTGCACACACACTCTGACTAACACACTCAGTGCAAGAGGAGGGAGCAGATAGAATAGCTGGTGCTTCTGCAGAGTGGGACCGGGAGACAGTGTGAGAGCGGAGATTTAAAAAGGGCAGGAGCTGGGCTCGGGGCTGAAAGCGACTCGAGGACAGAGCGAGAGTTCCGGGGAGACTCTGGGTGAAAGCGACTCGAGGACAGAGCGAGAGTTCCGGGGGGGCTCGGGGCTGAAAGCGGCTCGAGGACAGAGCGAGAGTTCCGGGGAGACTCGGCGCTGAAAGCGACTCGAGGACAGAGCGAGAGTTCCGGGGGGACTCGGGGCTGAAAGCGGCTCGAGGACAGAGCGAGAGTTCCGGGGGGACTCTGGGTGAAAGCGACTCGAGGACAGAGCGAGAGTTCCGGGGAGACTCGGGGCTGAAAGCGACTCGAGGACAGAGCAAGAGTTCCGGGGAGACTCTGGGTGAAAGCGACTCGAGGACAGAGCGAGAGTTCCGGGGAGACTCGGGGCTGAAAGCGACTCGAGGACAGAGTGAGAGTTCCGGGGGGACTCGGGGCTGAAAGCGACTCGAGGACAGAGTGAGAGTTCCGGGGGGACTCGGGGCTGAAAGCGACTCGAGGACAGAGCGAGAGTTCCGGGGAGACTCGGGGCTGAAAGCGGCTCGAGGACAGAGCGAGAGTTCCGGGGAGACTCGGGGCTGAAAGCGACTCGAGGACAGAGTGAGAGTTCCGGGGAGACTCGGGGCTGAAAGCGACTCGAGGACAGAGCGAGAGTTCCGGGGGGACTCGGGGCTGAAAGCGACTCGAGGACAGAGCGAGAGTTCCGGGGAGACTCTGGGTGAAAGCGACTCGAGGACAGAGCGAGAGTTCCGGGGATACTTGGGGCTGAAAGCGGCTCGAGGACAGAGCGAGAGTTCCGGGGAGACTCTGGGTGAAAGCGACTCGAGGACAGAGCGAGAGTTCCGGGGAGAATCGGGGCTGAAAGCGGCTCGAGGACAGAGCGAGAGTTCCTGGGATACTTATGGCTGAAAGCGGCTCGAGGACAGAGCGAGAGTTCCGGGGAGAATCGGGGTTGAAAGCGGCTCGAGGACAGAGCGAGAGTTCCGGGGAGACTCGGGGCTGAAAGCGACTCGAGGACAGAGCGAGAGTTCCTGGGATACTTATGGCTGAAAGCGGCTCGAGGACAGAGTGAGAGTTCCGGGGGGACTCGGGGCTGAAAGCGGCTTGAGGACAGAGTGAGAGTTCCGGGGAGACTCTGGGTGAAAGCGACTCGAGGACAGAGCGAGAGTTCCGGGGAGAATCGGGGTTGAAAGCGGCTCGAGGACAGAGCGATAGTTCCGGGGGGACTCTGGGGTGAAAGCGGAGCGAGGACAGAGCGAGAGTTCCGGGGGGACTCGGGGCTGAAAGCGACTCGAGGACAGAGCGAGAGTTCCGGGGATACTTGGGGCTGAAAGTGGCTCGAGGACAGAGCGAGAGTTCCGGGGAGACTCGGGGCTGAAAGCGGCTCGAGGACAGAGCGAGAGTTCCGGGGGGACTCGGGGCTGAAAGCGGCTCGAGGACAGAGCGAGAGTTCCGGGGAGAATCGGGGCTGAAAGCGACTCGAGGACAGAGCGAGAGTTCCGGGGAGAATCGGGGGTGAAAGCGACTCGAGGACAGAGTGAGAGTTCCGGGGAGAATCGGGGCTGAAAGCGGCTCGAGGACAGAGCGAGAGTTCCGGGGAGACTCGGGGGTGAAAGCGACTCGAGGACAGAGCGATAGTTCCGGGGAGAATCGGGGCTGAAAGCGGCTCGAGGACAGGGCGAGAGTTCCGGGGAGACTCTGGGTGAAAGCGACTCGAGGACAGAGCGAGAGTTCCGGGGAGAATCGGGGCTGAAAGCGACTCGAGGACAGAGCGAGAGTTCCGGGGAGACTCTGGGTGAAAGCGACTCGAGGACAGAGTGAGAGTTCCGGGGAGAATCGGGGCTGAAAGCGGCTCGAGGACAGGGCGAGAGTTCCGGGGAGACTCTGGGTGAAAGCGACTCGAGGACAGAGCGAGAGTTCCGGGGAGAATCGGGGCTGAAAGCGGCTTGAGGACAGAGCGAGAGTTCCGGGGATACTTATGGCTGAAAGCGGCTCGAGGACAGAGCGAGAGTTCCGGGGAGACTCGGGGCTGAAAGCGGCTCGAGGACAGAGCGAGAGTTCCGGGGAGAATCGGGGCTGAAAGCGGCTCGAGGACAGAGCGAGAGTTCCGGGGAGAATCGGGGCTGAAAGCGGCTCGAGGACAGAGTGAGAGTTCCGGGGAGAATCGGGGCTGAAAGCGGCTCGAGGACAGAGCGAGAGTTCCGGGGAGACTCTGGGTGAAAGCGGAGCGAGGACAGAGCGAGAGTTCCGGGGGGACTCGGGGGTGAAAGCGACTCGAGGACAGAGCGAGAGTTCCGGGGAGAATCGGGGCTGAAAGCGGCTCGAGGACAGGGCGAGAGTTCCGGGGGGACTCGGGGCTGAAAGCGGCTCGAGGACAGAGCGAGAGTTCCGGGGGGACTCGGGGGTGAAAGCGGAGCGAGGACAGAGCGAGAGTTCCGGGGAGACTCTGGCTGAAAGCGACTCGAGGACAGAGCGAGAGTTCCAGGGAGACTTGGGGCTGAAAGTGGCTCGAGGACAGAGCGAGAGTTCCGGGGAGACTCGGGGCTGAAAGCGGCTCGAGGACAGAGCGAGAGTTCCGGGGGGACTCGGGGCTGAAAGCGGCTCGAGGACAGAGCGAGAGTTCCGGGGAGAATCGGGGCTGAAAGCGACTCGAGGACAGAGCGAGAGTTCCGGGGAGAATCGGGGGTGAAAGCGACTCGAGGACAGAGCGAGAGTTCCGGGGAGAATCGGGGCTGAAAGCGGCTCGAGGACAGAGCGAGAGTTCCGGGGAGACTCGGGGGTGAAAGCGACTCGAGGACAGAGCGATAGTTCCGGGGAGAATCGGGGCTGAAAGCGGCTCGAGGACAGGGCGAGAGTTCCGGGGAGACTCTGGGTGAAAGCGACTCGAGGACAGAGCGAGAGTTCCGGGGAGAATCGGGGCTGAAAGCGACTCGAGGACAGAGCGAGAGTTCCGGGGAGACTCTGGGTGAAAGCGACTCGAGGACAGAGTGAGAGTTCCGGGGAGAATCGGGGCTGAAAGCGGCTCGAGGACAGGGCGAGAGTTCCGGGGAGACTCTGGGTGAAAGCGACTCGAGGACAGAGCGAGAGTTCCGGGGAGAATCGGGGCTGAAAGCGGCTTGAGGACAGAGCGAGAGTTCCGGGGATACTTATGGCTGAAAGCGGCTCGAGGACAGAGCGAGAGTTCCGGGGAGACTCGGGGCTGAAAGCGGCTCGAGGACAGAGCGAGAGTTCCGGGGAGAATCGGGGCTGAAAGCGGCTCGAGGACAGAGCGAGAGTTCCGGGGAGAATCGGGGCTGAAAGCGGCTCGAGGACAGAGTGAGAGTTCCGGGGAGAATCGGGGCTGAAAGCGGCTCGAGGACAGAGCGAGAGTTCCGGGGAGACTCTGGGTGAAAGCGGAGCGAGGACAGAGCGAGAGTTCCGGGGGGACTCGGGGGTGAAAGCGACTCGAGGACAGAGCGAGAGTTCCGGGGAGAATCGGGGCTGAAAGCGGCTCGAGGACAGGGCGAGAGTTCCGGGGGGACTCGGGGCTGAAAGCGGCTCGAGGACAGAGCGAGAGTTCCGGGGGGACTCGGGGGTGAAAGCGGAGCGAGGACAGAGCGAGAGTTCCGGGGAGACTCTGGCTGAAAGCGACTCGAGGACAGAGCGAGAGTTCCAGGGAGACTCTGGGTGAAAGCGGCACGAAGACAGAGCGAGAGTTCCGGGGGGACTCGGGGGTGAAAGCGACTCGAGGACAGAGCGAGAGTTCCGGGGAGACTCGGCGCTGAAAGCAGCTCGAGGACAGAGTGAGAGTTCCAGGGGGACTCGGGGGTGAAAGCGACTCGAGGACAGAGCGAGAGTTCCGGGGAGAATCGGGGCTGAAAGCGACTCGAGGACAGAGCGAGAGTTCCGGGGAGAATCGGGGCTGAAAGCGACTCGAGGACAGAGCGAGAGTTCCGGGGATACTCTGGGTGAAAGCGACTCGAGGACAGAGCGAGAGTTCCGGGGGGACTCGGGGCTGAAAGCGGCTCGAGGACAGAGCGAGAGTTCCGGGGAGACTCGGGGGTGAAAGCGGCTCGAGGACAGAGCGAGAGTTCCGGGGAGACTCTGGGTGAAAGCGGCTTGAGGACAGAGCGAGAGTTCCGGGGGGACTCGGGGGTGAAAGCGACTCGAGGACAGAGCGAGAGTTCCGGGGGGACTCGGGGCTGAAAGCGACTCGAGGACAGAGCGAGAGTTCCGGGGGGACTCGGGGGTGAAAGCGACTCGAGGACAGAGCGAGAGTTCCGGGGAGACTCTGGGTGAAAGCGACTCGAGGACAGAGCGAGAGTTCCGGGGATACTCTGGGTGAAAGCGACTCGAGGACAGAGCGAGAGTTCCGGGGAGAATCGGGGCTGAAAGCGGCTCGAGGACAGAGCGAGAGTTCCGGGGATACTCTGGGTGAAAGCGACTCGAGGACAGAGCGAGAGTTCCAGGGAGACTCGGCGCTGAAAGCGGCTCGAGGACAGAGCGAGAGTTCCGGGGAGACTCTGGGTGAAAGCGACTCGAGGACAGAGCGAGAGTTCCGGGGAGAATCGGGGCTGAAAGCGGCTCGAGGACAGAGCGAGAGTTCCGGGGATACTCTGGGTGAAAGCGACTCGAGGACAGAGCGAGAGTTCCGGGGAGACTCGGCGCTGAAAGCAGCTCGAGGACAGAGCGAGAGTTCCGGGGAGACTCGGGGCTGAAAGCGACTCGAGGACAGAGCGAGAGTTCCGGGGAGAATCGGGGCTGAAAGCGACTCGAGGACAGAGCGAGAGTTCCGGGGAGACTCGGGGCTGAAAGCGGCTCGAGGACAGAGTGAGAGTTCCGGGGGGACTCGGGGGTGAAAGCGACTCGAGGACAGAGCGAGAGTTCCGGGGAGACTCTGGGTGAAAGCGGCACGAGGATGTCATGATTCAAAAAGTGACGTGACACAGGGGAGGCAGCTTATTGGTAAATAGGGTCAGGTGAGTACTTCTACTTCTCCTACTAATTAAACTGCTGCAGTCCATTAGCTTAAACAAAATAAGGTGAGGACTTTGGACTGTAGTGGGAGTGTTTGGAATAAGGCCCCTAGAGTAGTTAATATTTTTTAAAGGGAGTAACTAACAAGCTTAATCTAAAGGGAAGTCATGGCAGCAGAGCTCGCACCCGTGATATGCCCCTCCTGTGCTATGTGGGAAGTCATCGACACTTCCAGTGTCTCTGGCGACCATGTGTGAACAAAGTGTGTCCAGTTGCAGCTACTGGCTAATTGCATTTCAGAGCTGGAGTTGCTGGTGGATTCACTGTGGAGCATTTACGATGCTGAGATTATCGTGGACAGCACATTCAGAGAGGTGGTCACACTGCAGGTAAAGACTGAACAGGCAGAAAGGGGATGAGTGACCACCAGGCAGAGCAGAGGAAGGCAGGTAGTACAGGAGTCCCCTGTGACCATCCCCCTCTCTAACAGATATACCGTTTTGTATACTGTTGGGGGGAGATGACTTCTCAGGGAAAGCAGCAGGAGCCAAGTCCATGGCACCACGGGTGGCTCTGCTGCACAAAAGGGGAGGAAGGAGAATGGCAGGGCTATAGTGATAGGGAATTCAATAGTAAGGGGAACAGACAGGCGTTTCTGCAGCCACAAAGCCTCCAGGATGGTATGTTGCCTCCCTGGTGCCAGGGTCAAGGGTGTTTCAGAGAGGCTGTGGGGCATTCTGAAGGGGGAGGGTGAACAGCCAGTGATCGTGGTCCATATTGGTACCAACGACATAGGTAAAAATAAGGATGAGGTCCTACAAGCTGAATATAGGGAGTTAGGACGTTAATTAAAAGGTAGGATCTCAGAGGCAGTAATCTCAGGATTACTACCAGTGCCACATGTTGGTGAGAGTAGAAATAACAGGATATATCAGATGAATATGTGGCTGAATAAGTGGTGTAGTGGGGAGGGATTCAGATTCCTGGGACATTGGGACCGGTTCTGGGGAAGGTGGGACCAGTGCAAACAGGACAGGTTGTATCTGGGCAGGACCGGGACCAATGTCCTCGGGGTGGGTGTTTGCTAGTGCGGTCGGGGAGGGTTTAAACTGGAATAACAGGGGGGTGGGACCCTGTGCAGGGAGACAGAGGAGGGGGAAACCAAGGATAGAAGCAAAAGACAGAAAAGTAAGAAGCAAAAGTGAAAGGCAGAAAAAACAAGGGTGAAAAAACAAATAGGGTCATCGTGCAAAATAAAGCTAAGACAACTAACAAGGTTAAAAAGACAAGTCTAAAGGCATCGTATCTTAATGCGTGGAGCATTCGCAATAAGATGAATTAACAACGCAAATAGATATAAACGGTTATGATATAGTTGCAATTACAGAGACATAGCTGCAGGGTGACCAAGGATGAGAACTGAACATCGAGGGGGATTCAACATTTTGGAAGGACAGACAAATAGGGAAAGGAGGTGGGGAGGCACTGTTAGTAAAAGAGGAAATCAATGCAATAGAGAGGAAGGATATTGGCTCAGAAAATCGTGATGTGCAATCTGTTTGGGTGGAGATAAGAAACACCAAAGGGCAGAAAACGTTGGTGGGGGTTGGCTATAGGTCCCCAAACAGTAATGGAGATGTAAGGTTAGGCATTAAACAGGAAATTAGAGACGCATGCAATAAGGGTACAACTGTAATCATGGGTGACTTTAATCTACATATAGATTGGACAAACCAAACTAGCAATAATACTGTGGAGGAGGATTTCCTAGAGTGTGTGTGATGGTTTTTTTAGACCAATACGTTAAGGAACCAACTAGAGAGCAGGCTATCCTAGACTGGGTATTGTGCAATGAGAAAGGATTGATTAACAATCTTGTTGTGCAGGGTCCCTTGGGGAAGAGCGACCATATAATGGTAGAATTGTCCATTGGGATGGAGAGTGAAGAAGTTGAATCCGAAACTAGGGTCCTGAGTCTAAATAAAGGGAAGTCTGAGGGTATGAGGTGCGAATTGGCAATGATGGATTGCGGAACCTTACTGAAAGGGTTGACAGTGGATAGGCAATGACTAATATTTAAGGAATGTATGCATGAATTACAAAAATTATTCACCCCTGTCTGGTTCAAAAATAAAACAGGAAAGGTGGCTGAACCATGGATTACAAAAGAAATTAGGGATAGTAATAGATCCAAACAGGAGACATATAAAATTGCCAGAATAAAACAGCAAGCCAGAGGATTGGGAATAGTTTAGAATTCGGCAAAAGTGGACAAAAAGATTGATCAAGAAGGGAAAATGGAGTATGAGAGTAAACTTGCAAGGAACATAAAAACTGATTGTAAAAGCTTCCATCAATAAGATAAACATAGGTCCCTTACATTCAGAAACGGGGGAAATTATAATGGGGAACAAAGAAATGGCAGAAGAATTGAACACATATTTTGGTTCTGTCTTCACAAAAGAGGACACAAATAATTCCCCAGGAATGTTAGGGAACCAAGGGCTTAGTGAGAGGGAGGAATTGAAGAAAATCAGTATTAGTAAAAAAATGGTGCTAGAGAAATTAATGGGGTTAAAGGCTGAAAAATCTCCAGGGCCTGATAATCTACATCCCAGAGTGCTAAAGGAAGTGGCCCTGGAAATATTGGATGCATTGGTGGTCATCTTCCAAAATTCTATAGACTGGAGCAGTTCCTACAGATTGGAGGGTGGCAAATGTAACCCCACTATTTAAAAAAGGAGGGAGAGAAAACAGAGAATTACAGACCAGTTAGCCTAATATCAATAGTGGGGAAATGTTAGAGTCTATTATAAAAGACATGGTAACAGAACACTTGGAAAGCATTAATGGGATTAGACAAAGTCAACCTTGGTGAGGCCACAGCTGGAGTACTGTGTGCAGTTCTGGTCACCACATTATAGGAAGGATGTGATTGCATTGGAGGGGGTGCAGAGGAGATTCACCAGGATGTTGCCTGGGATGAAACATTTAAGTTATGAAGAGAGGTTGGATAGACTTGGGTTGTTTTCTTTGGAGCAGAGAAGACTGAGGGGCAATCTGATCGAGGTGTACAAGATTTTGAGGGGCATGGACAGGGTGGATAGGGAGCAGCTGTTCCCCTTAGTTGAAGGGTCAGTCACAAGGGGACATAAGTTCAAGGTGAGGGGCAGGAGGTTTAGGGGGGGATGTGAGGAAAAACTTTTTTACCCAGAGGGTGGTGATGGTCTGGAATGCGCTGCCTAGGAGGGTAGTGGAGGCGGGTTGCCTCACATCCTTTAAAAAGCACCTGGTTGAGCACTTGGCAAGTCATAACATTCAAGGCTATGGGCCAAGTGCTGGTAAATGGGTTTAGGTAGGTAGGTCAGGTGTTTCTCACGTGTCGGTGCAGACTCGATGGGCCGAAGGGCCTCTTCTGCACTGTGATTCTGTGATTCTGTGATTGCACCAGTGCCCTCTTTGATTAACAGCGCTACCCCTCCACCTTTACCCAGCTTCCAATTCTTCTTGAATGTCATGTACCCTTCAATATTAAGGACCCAATCATTGTCGACCTGCAGCCATGTCTCTGTAATTACTATCAGATCATATTTATTTACTTCAATGTGCACTATCAATTCATTTACTTTGTTATGAATACTACACGAATTCAGACACAGAGCCTTTAGTTTTGTCTTTTTGTTACCTTTGTAACATCTAGTCTTGACTGTTGATAGATTCTTAGGTTTTTTCTCTCTGTCCCTTCCTGCCAATCTCTGACCCTCATTTCCCATGTTACTATTTTGCTCTCCTCTCTTGACTCTACACTTTGAATTGCTACCTCTCCCCAAAACTTCATCCATCATCCCTCTTGTTTAGTTTAAAGCCCTCTCTACTTCCCCAGTTATGTGATTTGCGAGGACACTGGTCCCAGCACAGTTCAGGTGTAAACCGTCCCAACGATACAGCCCCCACTTTCCCCAGTACTGATGCCAGTGCCCCACAAACTGGAACCCACTTCTCCCTCGCCAGTCTCTGAGCCACACACACACACACACACACTCACCAACACACACATTATCACTAACACACACACCCACACACTAATGTGCACACCCACGCACTCACATGCTCACTAACAAACACACACATACAGCCAACACACGCACAAAGTTTCACTAACACACTCATTAACTCGACACTCTCACTAACATGCTCACACACACACACATACACACACAAACACTCACTAACACACTCTCGCTCACACACACTCTCACTGACACACTCATGAACAAACACAGACATGCTCACACATACACAAACATCCACACACTCACTAACACACACTCAGACACACATTCACTAACACACACAGGCATTCAATAACACACTTTCAGTAACACAGACACACACACACTCACATACACACACACACACAAACACACACACACATACACCGTCTCACTAACACACTCATTAACACACACTCTCACTAACATGTACACACACATATAGACACTCACTAACATACTCACTAACACATTCTCACCACTAACACACACTCACCCACATACACTCACTAACACACACTCAGACATTCACCAACACATTTCCACTAACACACGCACGCACCCTCACATACACACACATGTACACGCACACACACCCTCTTATGGACATAAGAACACAAGCTCACACACACACTCTCACTGGGATACCCATTAACACACACATTCTCACTAACACACACACAGTGACTAACATACACTCTCACCAATACACAAACACACACACACCCACACACTCACTAACACACACACCCTCACTAACACACACACACACACACACTCACACACTAACACACACACACACACAGTAACACTCATACACACAAACACTCTCACTAAAGCTCACACTCACCCACACACTCTAACACACACACATGCTCTCACTAACACACTGATTAACACACACTCTCACTAACACACTCACTAACACACACACATGCACATTCACTAACACACACACACACTCACATACACACACATGCCCACACACTCACTATCACACACACACGCAGTCACTCATATACAGACACACTCTGATACACACACTCACTCAGATACACACGCACATACACACAATCACACACACATTCACACACAGTCACTCAGATACACACACACATACTCACACACACACACACACACACACTCAAGCACACAGACACAACCAGTCTCACTGAACTCTGTCTTTCACATGAGGTTTCCAATCTCCACTCTCCAAGAACCTGCTTTGGAATCTTCTCCTAAACGACGCTTTCTCTCGGACGCCTTCTACAAGGGTCCACCTCCAGGGTTTCAAACTCTCCTTCTAATGTTCCTCCCCTCTGGGTTGCCACGTGCATTCAAGCCTTGTCTTCCACACACTCTCATTCTGATATTCAGCTGCGCCAACAGAACTCCACTGCTTCACATGCCCGTAGTAAGGAGTCACCAACCTTTGGCTGTCTCCTTGGATCTTCTGGCTTCTCGCAAGCCTAATTTGCTTTAAGTCTGCATCCTGCAGCTTTTTTCCATTAAGCTTGGAGCCTTCCTCTGCTCCTCACTCTTAACTTCTCTTAACAGGACCTTTTCCAGATTCCTGCTCTTTTCCTTTCACTAGAAGGTGTGTTTGGGGTTTTCTTTTCTTGTCCCACTCCCTGGTTTCTGGGATCTTCCTCTGTCCTTAGGGGAAATCTGCTTGCTGCACTTCCCTCTCCTGTCCAGCTCCTCCTGGCTCCTGGTTTCAAATGAATTGAACTGAAACTATTTTTATGGTTTTCTCTATGTCTATGCATCCCTCACTCTGGACCCCTGCTGCTAGGCAACTGTGCAGTTTTTTTTCTACCTTGTGTTGCTTTTAATTTCCTTTCAAGAGTCATAAAACCTCATTAGAATGCAGGCATCTTTTAAAGTGAAACAAAAATTAAGTTCCCCCCCTTTCTTAACAAACCAATATAGAAACACAAAACAAACTTAAAGATATACCTTATTCCTAACACACACAAATTTAAATATAACTTACTTAAACTCTCTAGTTCCTAACACTATCTGCTAAATATGGGGCTGATGATGCCATAAAACCATAAGACCATAAGATGTAGGAACAGAAGTAGGCCATTCGGCCCATCGAGTCTGCTCCGCCATTCAATGAGATCGTGGCTGATCTGCTAATCCTCAACTCCACTTTCCTGCTTTTTCCCCATAACCTTTGATTCTCTTACTGATTAAAAATCTGTTGCTGAGACACCCAAGGATTGTAACCATGGAGAGCTACAATTGCAGTCATACCTCCACAAGGGCAGTAATTGAGAGAACCTTAGGCCTACTCAAGATAAGCTTTCGCTGCCTGCACTGCTCAGGGCGATCATTGCAATATCCCCCTGAACACATCTTCCTTTATTGTTGTTACCTGCTGCACGCTGCAGAATCTGCCTCTCTGTGTCGGGGCTCAATGGAGGATGAAGACAGCAATGCTGTTCCAGGCGATGATTCCAGTGCTGAGTCTGAGGAGGATCCTGAACACACCCAGGGTGAGGAGCAAGGCCCTGAATTGTGGGTGCGAATGGGAGGCAGGGAGACCAGAGAGGGCTTCATTCAGGAGACTTCAGTTAGGAATCCAAAACAAGGAGTCAAGGTGATGGCAAGGGAAACGCTATTGAACTGATTGGTGTTGATGAGGCCCTGCGTCACACTCCACTCATGTCCTGACCTCTGAAAAAAACTCTGCAGCCCGTTGTATGTGTGACACATGGACTCCCAGGCCTGACAATTGCATGGAGCAGACTGAGGTCATTGCAGATGATCCCACATTTCAATCTTGAACCATTATTGACCCATATAATGCAGCATTACACATGTGTGAGGAATAAAATATCACCTGTAAGAGCCCTTATGTGGTCATTGTGAGTTAAATTAGTGCTTCCCTCTCGCTGCCACTTGGATTGGAGGCAGGGCTGCTGACTCTGATGACACATCGGCTGTGACAACCTTGGCAGCCATCGTCTGGTTGCTAAAGCCTATGTGGGCCCTGTCTAGGCAGGAGAGTTCAGTGCCATGGGCACTCCTCAACCACCACAGTCTCCTAAGGTGCAGCAATCACTGGCAGAGGGGTGGAGGAACATCAGAAGTGCCCTGAAAGGAGCCCCCAGATACATGGAGCTGCAGGTCATCCACCAACATGAGGTTTGTTTGAACCTCCCTGCTCACCATAGATGAATGGGCAGCCAGCAGAATCACTAAGTGTCTGACCCATCTCTCACACTGGCAGTGACCTTCTGAGGTCACTGCCAATGTGTGGGCTTTATTATGAAAAGCTGATTAGAGCCACAAATTACTTATGGGCATATTGAACTTTTTAAGGAAGGTGTGTGTGTTTTTAAAGAAATACAAACAAGGACACAATGCAAAAGATGGCTGATAATGTAAAGTGATCACTTTCTGGAAAATTCCTATGTGGATTATACTGACAGACCTGTCCTGAGACAACATGGAATGTCCCACTTAAAAGGTGTCATGGCCGTCTTCAAGCAGAGACACTTAAAAAGGGAGATAGGAAAGATGCAAAAGACTGAAATTTAATCTCCTGTGGTTGCAGAGACAAAAAGACTGATTACCACGTCTCAGTAGTCATCTAAAATCCATCTCCTGTTGATTCATATCTCAGAATGTGTAAAATGGGCGGAGATCAAAGAAAATAGGCTCTGGGTGCAAGACATGGTTTTTTCCCTTACAGGAATACACAAGGGAAAATTGGTTGAAGAGTTAGGTGCAGAGCAGTGCTAATGTGCTGGTATGCTGTGTGTGTGACAGCACAAGAAGACCAACTAGTCACCCCTAAAGTTGCAGGCACAGTCTTTCTCTCTCTCTCTCTCCGTTGCTGGGGGCAAGGCTCAGCAAAGCCACAGTCAAATAGGAAATAGGACAGCTTCTTCAGCCAACCTGCAGAACCAAGTGTCTCCAAACCAACTCTGAAACTGCCAAGGTCAACTCAACTGGAATCACCCAACTTAACGGCCGCAGTGTACCATATCTCTGCCTCACAGAGAAGCCAAAGACTGACTCGTATCTTCTTTTAACTTTTATGTGGGCTCTTAACTTCTCATTTCTAATCTGTGTGTATTGCGTTTTTATTATTTTTCTAGGATTTTTAGTAACTAATAAACTTACTCTTTCTTTGACTCAAGAAAGCCTGGTTAAATTGGCTCTTTATTAAAAAAAATACATTTGGGCTGGGAAAAGGTATCCACGGGGGAAGGAATCCCTTTTAAATTAACCTTGTTGCGACCAACCGAGGAGGTTGAATAAAGAAGGGGAGCCAGCTCATTCCTCCTCACCCAGAAGCAGAGCAAATTCGGGGTCCCGTTTGGGGAGATAATTAGTTGGGGAGCTTTGCCCGGGGACAGCTTGCAGACCCCAAGTGAGTTCCTGGAGCTGCCTGGCCATGAGAGTCGCCGCTCCCTCTATGGAGGAAGCTGGATGTTCAGAGATCTGGGCCGATGCAGAGCTCATACTCTACATGGGCTCCTCCAACACTGAGATCATGACACACAGACCCTCAGGGATCGCTGCAGATCTCCCTATGCATCCCGCTGGATATCCAGTATCTGCCACCTGATAGGCGACTCCAGAGGCTCATCATCTGCCTCAGGCTCAACGTCATCCTGGTCTCCAGCAATCCTCCAACTGATGATGCCTTGGGCAGTCTCTGCCTCTGCCAGCTTCTCAGGTGAGTGTGATGTGCCCTCAGCACTGTGGACCACCATCTGATCCAAAAAGCACATGCCCAGCGACATAACTCCACATTTCCATCTGTCAAGGAATTAGCATATTTTTCCGCATATTACTGCAGGATATTTTAAAGCAGACTTGTATTTGTGTGTGTGTGGCACTTTGTGTGTGCATAATTTAATTAAACTAGAGATGATTAGACTGTAAGATTGAAATGATAAAAGGAGTTAGGTGTAAAATAGGCATTTGAAATGGGGATGAGTAATGATAGGGTGAGGTCTCAGCAGAGATGGTGTGAATGAAATTTACACTTTTAGATAAGTGGAGGTGTTTGATTTTCAAAGGGACCTGATAAGATTTTTATAAGTGACAAGATAAGTAAGGCAAAGTGATTAGGTTTATTTTTCCCAAAAGTGCTGCCCATGATGAGAACACGAATGATTTTCGTATCCTGGGGAAAGGAACTTCTAAAGACAAGTGGGAACAATGGGATTTACAAACCAAAAAGAGAGAAATGTATTTAAAGAAGGATGAAAGGCTGTGTGAGGTGTGGCCATGTGAGATCTTGAAAGGTGACTGTGAGAAATGGACTTAAGGGAAAAAGCCTCTGGCCACCCGAAAGAATTTGGCTGTCCCAGTAACCAAAGTTGTGTCAAAAGCCTTTTGAAGTCTATTGTCCAGTGTGTACTTGTCGTAAAATTGCTGGATGATTTTATAAATTTGGAATCTAGTTGGACTGTTGCCTTAAAGAGCACATGTAGTTGGGAGCCTGGTTAAGAAGAAATTTTGGGGTTCGTGCTTGTACATGAACAGGAGAGAGAGCACATCCTGAGTGAGGCACAGCCAGAGTGGGTATTCGGAATTTGGTGAGAAGCGGGAAGTCGCTGCATAGGAGCAACTTCTTAAATCTTCAGAGCGTGCTGTTGCAGGAGAGGCTAGAAGGGAAAGGAAGCACTGGCAAGTAGTGGGTAAGGTATTTACTAATTTAATCACTTATAGTTTAAGGTCATTTTGTGGTTTACGGTTTGTATATTCTACAGTAACGAGGATCAGGAAAGAAGGGGCTCAAGTAATTGACTTAAAAGGTTTAATTTAAAGGGATGAGTCATGGCAGGAGAGCTCAAAGCCATGGTGTGCTCCTCGTGCTCCATGTGGGAAGCCGGGGACATTTCCAGTGCCTGGGACCAGCATGTGTGCAGGAAGTGTGTCCAGCTGCAGTTCCTGGAAGCTCGGTTTTCAGAGCTGGAACGGCGGCTGGGGACACTGTGGAGCATCCGTGAGTCTGAGGGCATCGTGGATAGCACGTTTAGAGAGGGGGTCACACCGCAGATGAAGGGACTTGAGGAAGGAAGGGAATGGGTGACCACCAAGCAGTCCAAGAGAAACAGGCAGGTAGTTCAGGAGTCCCCTGGGGCGCCGCTCGCAAATCGGTATTCCATTTTGGAGGCTGATGAGGGCGCTGGTTCCTCCAGGGAGTGCAGACAGAGCCAAGCTTCTGGCACCACAAGCAGCCTGTCTGTACAGGAGGGGAGGAAGAGCAATAGTAATAGGGGATTCTATAGTCAGGGGAACAGATAGGTGCTACTGTAGCCGTCAACGTGACTCCAGGATGGTGTGTTGCCTCCCTGGTGCCAGGGTCCGGGATGTCACTGAACGGCTGCAGGGCATCCTGAAGGGGGAGGGTGATAAGGCAGAGGTCATGGTACATGTTGGTACCAATGACATAGGTAGAAAGAGGGATGAGGTCTTGCATCAGGAATTCAGGGAGTTAGGCAGTAGACGAAAAAGCAAGACCTCTCGGGTTGTAATCTCTGGATTACTCCCAGTGCCACGTGCTAGCGAGCTCAGAAATAGGAGAATAGCACAGATGGATACGTGGCTTAAGAGTTGGTGCAGGAGGGAGGGTTTTAGATTCCTGGGTCACTGGGACTGTTTCTGGGGAAGATGGGACCTGTACAAGTGGGACGGTCTACATCTGAACCAGAGCGGGACTAACATCCTTGCGGGCGGGTTTGCTAGTGCTGTTGGGAGGAGTTTAAACTAATTCGGCAGGGGGAGGGGACACAGAATGTTAGCAGAATAGGGACACATCATAATACAATAAAACAATCAAGTCACAGGGAGTACAGCTGCATTAGGTTTCTCGGGAGTAAGGCAAGGCTGGATGGCCTGTACTTTAATGCCAGGAGTATTACAGGTAAAACGGATGAGTTAAAGGTGAGGATTGACACGTGGAATTGTGATATAGTAGCCATCACTGAGACGTGGTTGAGGGAGGGGCAGGATTGGCAGCTCAACATTCAGGGATATAGAATCTTCAGGCAAGACAGGGGAGGGGGTAAAAGAGGAGGAGGTGTTGCATTATTAGTTAAGGAGTCAGTTACTGCAGTAAGGAGAGATGATATCTTGGAGGGGGCATCGAATGAAGCTTTGTGGGTAGAGCTTAGGAATAAAAAAGGGGCAGCCACATTGTTAGGTGTTTATTATAGACCCCCAGATAGTCAGCGGGAAATTGAGGAGCAAATATGTGCACAATTTGTGGAGGTGTGTAAAAACAATAACAATAGAGTAATTATATTAGGTGATTTCAACTTTCCCAACATTAATTGGGATAGACATAGTGTTAAGGGCTTGGATGGAGTGGATTTCTTGAAATGTGTACAGGAGAACTTTTTAGGTCAGTATATAGAGGGTCCAACAAGGGACGGTGCATTGCTGGACCTAATTCTGGGGAATGAAGCCAGACAGGTGGCTGAGGTGGTGGTGGGCGAGCATTTTAGTGATAGCGACCACAACATGGTACAATTTAAAACAAAAACAGAATTACCTGGAAAAACTCAGCAGGTCTGGTAGCATCAGTGGAGAAGAAAAGAGTTGACATTTCGAGTCCACATGACCCTTCAGCAGAATTGAGTAAAGTTAGGAGAGGGGTGAAATATAAGCTGGTTTAAGTATATTTCACCCCTCTCCTAACTTTACTCAGTTCTGCTGAAGGGTCATGAGGCCTCGAAACGTCAACTCTTTTCTTCTCCGCCGATGCTGCCAGACCTGCTGAGTTTTTCCAGGTAATTCTGTTTTTGTTTTGGATTTCCAGCATCCGCAGTAGTTTTTTGTTTTTATCTCATGGTACAGTTTAAGTTTTGTTATGGACAAAGAAATAGACAAGTTGCAAAACAATGTTTTGGATTGGGGGAGAGTGGATTTTAGTAAAATAAGGCAGGATCTGGCCAAGGTAGACTGGGAACAGCTACTTGTGGGGAAATTTACAGAGCAACAGTGGGGGGTGTTCAAAAAGGAAATGGGGAGGGTACATGCTCAACATGTTCCCTCTAGGGTGAAAGGAAGGAGTAACAAGCCCAGAGAACCATGGATGACCAGAGATATTCAGGTTACAATGAGAAGGAAAAGAGAGGCTTTTAGCAGGTACAAGGGAAACAAATCAGCGGAGGCATTAGTGGAGTACAGAAAGTGCAGGGTGGAGCTTAAGAAAGCAATTTGGAGAGCAAAGAGGGGATATGAGAAAGCTCTGGCTGGTAAAAGTACGGAAAATCCAATCAATGGGAAGAGGATAACCAGGGAAAGAGTAGGGCCCATTAGGGACCAAGGGGGCAATCTATAGGTGGAGCCAGAGGACATCGCTACAGTGTTGAATGAATACTACACATCTGTCTTCACCCAAGTGAATGAGGCTGAAGGTACTGAACTCGGGGAGAGAGACTGCGAGGTTCTTGAGCAAATTGATATAGGGAGTGACAAGGTATTGGAGGTGTCGGCAGGCTTAAAAGTGGACAAATCTCCAGGTCTGGATGATTTGTGTCCCAGACTGCTGAGGGAGACAAGGGAGGAGATCGCAGGGGCTCTGACCCAAATTTTTAATTCCTCTCTGGCCACGGGGGAGGTGCCAGAGGACTGGAGAACAGCTAATGTGGTTCTGCTATTTAAGAAAGGTTGTAGAGATAAGCCAGGAAACTACAGGCCAGTGAGTCTCACGTCAGTGGTAGGGAAACTATTGGAGAAAGTTCTGAAGGAGAGAATCTATCTCCACTTGGAGAGGCAAGGTTTGATCAGGGATAGTCAGCATGGCTTTGTCAGAGGGAGGTCACGCCTAACAAATTTGATTGAATTTTTTGAGGAGGTGACCAGGTGTGTAGATGAGGGTAGTGTAGTTGTTGTAGTTTATATGTGTTTCAGCAAAGCCCTTGACAAGGTCCCACATGAGAGACTTATAAAGGAGGCAAATGCACATGGGATACAGGGTAATTTGAGAAGGTGGATTCAAAATTGGCTTAGTTGTAGGAGACAGAGGGTGATGACAGAAGGATGCTTTAGTGACTGGAAGCCAGTGTCCAGTGGCGTACCACAGGGATCTGTGCTGGGTCCCCTATTATTCGTCATTTATATAAACGACATAGATGACTATGTGGGGTGTAGGATTAGTAAGTTTGCGGATGACACAAAGATTGGCTGGGTGGTTAACAGTGAGGTTGAGTGTCTTGGGCTACAGGAAGATATAGACGGGATGGTCAAATGGGCAGCTAAGTGGCAGATAGAATTTAACCCTGAAAAGTGTGAGGTGATAGACTTTGGAAAGAGTAATTTGACAAAGAAATATTCAGTGAAAGGCATGACACTAGGAAGTTCTGAGGAACAGAGGGACCTTGGTGTGTGTGTCCATAGATCTCTGAAGGCAGAGGGGCATGTTAGTGGGGTGGTGAAAAAGGCATATGGGACACTTGCCTTTATCAATTGAGGCATAGATTACAAAAGTAGGGAGGTCATGTTGGAGTTGATTAGAACCTTGGTGAGGCTACAGCTGGAGTACTGTGTGCAGTTCTGGTCACCACATTATAGGAAGGATGTGATTGCACTGGAGGTGGTGCAGACTCAATGGGCCGAAGGGCCTCTTCTGCACTGTGTTATTCTGTGATTCTGTGTAACTGGAATCTTGTGTGTTTAAGTTTCTCCCTCTTTTGTTAATAAATTTTTAAAATTAAACTTAAAATCTCTAAAGGTGGCTGCGGACTCATTACTTCTGACTTCTCGTAAATAATACAAATTGCAAAATCGTTGTGATAGCTTGGCCAAGTTTCCCTTTGGGGTTTGGTCAGCCTGGCAAATACCACCTACCATATCATAACATCATCTTCCTCTGATAAGCTTTGATTTCCTTGCCTAACAAGAATCTATCTACCTCGGCCTTAAAAATATTCAGAAGCAAAATATTTTCCATTTATTCCACCATTTCCTCATTATCTACTATTAACTCCCCACTGTCACTCTCTAGAGGACCAACACTCACTTTACTTATTATTTTCCTTTTTAAATAACTGTATACACTCTTGCTATTTGTTTTTACATTTCTATCTAGCTTCCTCTCATACTCTAATTTCTTTCTCCTGACTAACCTTTTAATCATTCTAGGCCGTTCTTTATGTTCTGACTGATCGTCTGACCTGCCACTCATCTTTGCGGAGTTATACGCTTTTTCCTTAAGTTTGATGCTTTCCCTAACTTCTTTAGATATCCACTGATGATGCGTCCTCCCCTTAGAATGTTTCTTTGTAGTCGGAATGTACTTATTCTGAATACTCTGAAATAGCCCATAAATATCTGCCACTACTTCTCTGTTGATCTATCCTCTAGCCTAGTTTCCCAGTTCACTTCACCTAGCTCAGCTTTCATCACCACATAGTTGCCCTTATTTAAGTTTAAGATATTAGTCTTAGACCCACTCTTCTCCCTTTCAAACTGGATGTAAAATTCAAACATATTGTGGTTGCTGCTACCTAGGGGCACTTTTACTCTGAGGTCATTAATTAATCCTGTCACGTTACACAATACCAAGTATAAGCAGCTAAAGGAATTCTGGATTAGGATTATTGATCTGGAGCTGAACTGCAGGTACTGTGTAACATAAGGGAGGGAGAGAAATTCAGCAAAGGAGGACCGAGGGATTGATTAAGAAGGGGAAAATAGAGTACGAGAGTAAGCTTGCAGGGAACATAAAAACTGACTGTAAAAGTTTCTATGGATATGTGAAGAGAAAAAGATTGGTGAAGACAAATGTAGGTCCCTTACAGTCAGAAACAGGGGAATTTATAATGGGAACAAAGAAATGGCTGACCAACTAAATACATACTTTGGTTCTGCCTTCACCAAGGAACATAGAAATGTTGGGGAACACAGGGTTTAGTGAGAGGGAGGAACTGAAAGAAATCAGTATTAAAAGGGAAACGATGTTGGGGAAATTGATGGGATTGAAGGCTGATAAATCCCCAGGGCCTGATAATCTACATCCCAGAGTACTTAAGGAAGTGGCCCTATAATGGTGGTCATCTTCCGAGATTCTATAGACTCTGGAACAGTTCCTACAGATTGGAGGGTAGCTAATGTGACCCCACTATTTAAAAATGGAGATAGAGAGAAAACAGGGAATTATAGACCAGTCAGCCTGACATCGGTAGTGGGGAAAATTCTAGAGTCCATTATAAAAGATTTAATAGCTGGGCACTTGGAAAACAGTGGCAGAATCGGACAGAGTCAGCATGGATTTACGAAAGGGAAATCATGCTTGACAAATCTACTGGAATTTTTCGAGGATGTAACTAGTAGAGTTGATGAGGGGAAGCCAGTGGATGTGGTTTATTTGGACTTTCAGAAGGCTTTTGACAAAGTCCCACATAAGAGATTAGCGTGTAAAATTAAAGTGCATGGGTTTAGGGGTGGTGTATTCAGATGGATAGAAAACTGGTTGGCAGACAGGAAACAAAGAGTAGGAATAAACGGGTCTTTTTCCGAATGGCAGGCAGTGACTAGTGGAGTACCGCAGGGATCGGTGCTGGGACCCCAGCTATTCACAATATATATTAATGATTTAGATGAAGGAATTAAATGTAATATCTCCAAATTTGCAGATGACACAAAGCTGGGTGGGAGGGTGAGCTGTGAGGAGGATGCAGAGATGCTTCAGTGTGATTTGGACAAGCTGAGTGAGTGGGCAAATGCATGGCAGATGCAGTATAATGTGGATAAATGTGAGGTTATCCACTTTGGTAGCAAAAACAGGAAGGTAGGTTATTATTTGAATGGCTATAAATTGAGAGAGGGGAATGTGCAACGAGACCTGGGTGTCCTTGTACACCAGTCGCTGAAGGTAAGCATGCAGGTGCAGCAGGCGGTAAAGAAGGCAAATGGTAAGTTGGCCTTCATAGCCAGAGGATTCGAGTACAGGATCAGGGATGTCTTGCTGCAATTATACAGGGCCTTGGTGAGACCACACCTGGAATATTGTGTGCAGTTCTGGTCTCCTTATCTGAGGAAGGATGTTCTTACTATAGAGGGAGTGCAGCGAAGGTTTACCAGACTGATTCCTGGGATGGCGGGACTGACATATGAGGAGACATTGAGTCGGTTAGGATTATATTCACTGGAGTTCAGAAGAATGAGGGGGGATCTCATAGAAACCTATAAAATTCTAACAGGACTAGACAGTGTAGATGCAGGAAGGATGTTCCCGATGGTGGGGGAGTCCAGGACCAGGGGTCACAGTCTGAGGATATGGGGTAGACCATTTAGGACTGAGATGAGGAGAAATTTCTTCACCCAGAGAGTGGTGAGCCTGTGGAATTCACTACCACAGAAAGTAGTTGAGGCCAAAACATTGTATGTTTTCAAGAAGGAGTTAGATATAGCTCTTGGGGCGAAAGGGATCAAAGGATATGGGGAGAAAGCGGGAGCAGGTTATTGAGTTGGATGATCAGCTATGATCATAATGAATGGGGGAGCAGGCTCGAAGGGCCGAATGGCCTCCTCCTGCTTCTAGTTTCTATGTTTCTAAATAGCTGGACGCTTTGTTTCAGAAGATGGTCACAGAATCACAGAATCACACAGTGCAGAAGAGGCCCTTCGGCCCATTGAGTCTGCACCGACACGTGAGAAACACCTCTTACAATTGGGTTGTCTGTTTTGGTCAGCAGTGAGGGACAGGAGGATGTGACTGTCAGTGAGGCAGGTAAAGAGACTGAGCAGACAGTAATGGAGGAGCCTTAGACATTGCAATTGTCAAACAGGTTTGGAGTGCTCACAATCTGTGTTGTCGAAAGTGAGGTCTGCAAGGTGGGTGATAAAAGCCAAATACTGCGGATGCTGGAAACCTGAAACAAAATAGAAAATGCTGGAAAAACTCAGCAGGTCTGACAGCGTCTGTGGAGAGAAAGAGAGAGTTAACGTTTCGAATCCGCATGGCTCTTCTTCAGAGCTAAAGAGAAGTAAAACTGTCCGATGGCTGTGCTGACCGGCCATGGCTGTGCTGACCGGCCATGGCTGTGCTGACCGGCCATGGCTGTGCTGACCGGCCATGGTTGTGCTGACCGGCCATGGCTGTGCTGACCGTCCATGGCTGTGCTGACCGGCCATGGCTGTGCTGACCGGCCATGGCTGTGCTGACCGGCCATGGTTGTGCTGACCGTCCATGGCTGTGCTGACCGGCCATGGCTGTGCTGACTGGCCATGGTTGTGCTGACCGTCCATGGCTGTGCTGACCGGCCATGGCTGTGCTGACCGGCCATGGTTGTGCTGACCGTCCATGGCTGTGCTGACCGGCCATGGCTGTGCTGACCGGCCATGGTTGTGCTGACCGGCCATGGTTGTGCTGACCGGCCATGGCTGTGCTGACCGGCCATGGCTGTGCTGACCGGCCATGGCTGTGCTGACCGGCCATGGCTGTGCTGACCGGCCATGGCTGTGCTGACCGGCCATGGCTGTGCTGACCGGCCATGGCTGTGCTGACCGACCATGGCTGTGCTGACCGTCCATGGCTGTGCTGACCGGCCATGGCTGTGCTGACCGACCATGGCTGTGCTGACTGACCATGGCTCTGTGGCACAGGAGGACACTCAGGCAGGGGGAGCTCAGGAATGTAGTCAAAGTAGGGGACAGTTTGGGGAGGCGATGGAGTAGTGTTATTATCACTGGACTGGTAACCCAGAGACCCAGGGTAATGCTCTGGGGACCCGGGTTCCAATCCCACCACAGCAGATGGTGAAATTTGAATTCAATAAAATCTGGAATTAAAAGTTTAATGATAACCATTGCTGATTATCATTAACAACCCATCTGGTTCACTAACGTCCTTTAGGGAAGGAAATGAATGAGGGCAGTTAGGAATGGGCAATAAACGCTGGCCTAGCCAGGAATGCCTACATTAATGAATATATAACAACTGTTCTCTGCAGCAAAGAGCGAGAGTCCAGGCGGCTGTGTTACCCGCCCGGTCCCAGGGTTCAGGGCGTCTGCTCAGGGCTGGAGAGGAACTTGCAGTGGGAGGGGGAGGATCCAGTTGTCGTGGTCCATGTAGGTACTAACGACATAGGAAAGAGTTTCTACAAAATCAGTAGGAGGAGCTGGTACCTAGAACCTCAAAGGTAA